>NC_085866.1:30643018-30655290 GCF_034702125.1 Engraulis encrasicolus | reverse complement strand
TCTTCCTCTCCCCCCGGGATTTTTCCTTCTCTCTCTCTCTCTCTCTCTCTCTCTCTCTCTCTCTCTCTCTCTCTCTCTCTCTCTCTCTCTCTCTCTCTCTCTGAGCTCCTAGCCCTGACTAATGTTATCACACAGAGTTAAGCTCAGTGCCTGATGAAGGCTGCTGCTGCTGCTGCCATGATGTGTGTGCGCGTGTGTGCGCGTGCAGGTCTGTGTATGTGTTTGTGTGTACATGTGAATGTAGATGTGTGTGTGTGTGTGTGTGTGTGTGTGTGTGTGTGTGTGTGTGTGTGTGCGTGTGCGTGTGCGTGTGCGCGTGCGCGTGCGTGTGCGCGTGCGCGTGCGTGTGCGCGTGCGCGTGCGCGTGCGCGTGCGTGCGTGCGTGCGTGCGTGCGTGCGTGCGTGCGTGCGTGTAGCTGCCAGTGTGAGCTGCTGATGTTGTTGCTAAGGCCCTGTGTGGAGTGGAGTGGCTATCTCCCCAATGCAGCTTGGCCCACCAATACCACGTTCACCTCCCTGCTATGTGGATGTCTGTTCCCTTCCCATCACAGTTCATTAGTGCTTTTCAGACTACAGTAATACTTCATACTCTTCTTACCATAGCCAGCTATTGTTGTTTTTCATGAACTGGTTTTCAGTGTTGAATCATAATACAATGCACTTCTCACCAAACACTATTAATACAGCACTTCATGGTATTTGGGGCGAATTGTAAGGTGCTTCAATTTGGATTTAATTTCACATTGAGTCAGTGTAATTTCACATTGTGCCAATATTCTACATAATGCAGGATGTGTTTTAGTGTGCCTGTTAAAATTGACAAGGTCAAAGCCTATGGCCTTCTGTTGAATGGTCATGATTGACTGACCACAGCCTTTGCTGACGACAGACGAAAGTCTTTACCAGCTTTAAGGCAAGTGATTGCTTCCTTCTCAGCAAAGGTGTATAAAGTAGTAATACTCGATGTAATAACGACACCAGTATATGATCTTATATCTTTTATACACCAGTTATATCATTGTACATGATGAGGTAGATACACTGTAGGAATGCTTCTACTTTTACTTTACACACCTCTGCTTCTCAACCCACTTGCCAGCATAAAAACGTTAATGCTTGTTTAAATTAGTAAACCAATAACCTTCACCTAAATAACCAAGAGTTGCTTTGGATACATGCATCAGCTAAGTGTAATGCACTTTAAGTGATTGTTTTCTTGTCAGCAGCTTACCTCATGGCTTCCAGTCAGGGGGGGTCATTGACATGTTGGGCAAGAACATGTGTGAGTCAGACCAATACCCATGAGGAGTTTACGCATTTACCAGACACACACTTGATGACCACAAGACTTTGGCTGACGACTGCCATGACACACATACGCTCACAAAAACACACACGCACACGCACACACACACACACGCGCGCACACACACATCCACACACACACATCCACATACACACACACACACACACACACACACACACACACACACACACACACACACACACACACACACACACACACACACACACACACTGATAGTGTGATCCGAGGTCCTCAGTGAGCGCTGAGTGGATGTGGCAAGAGTTTTCCCCCTTGGTCCACTCAAACACTTCCTCCTGTTACCATCTGTCTGTCATCACCGAACTGAGATGGGAAATGACTGTGCCGCAGTTTGACTGTACGAACTCATGCACGAGTCGGAATGAGATTATAAAGTAGCAGCAGCGGTTATGTGTTTCCAGATGTGTAAACCTTGTAGTACTGCCATGACCCTATCCATGGCTGAAGTGTCCTTGAGCAAGGCACCTAATACTAGCCTCGCGAGCCATCCTACGTACTTCCGCCAAAGGATTGGCTCCACTACTAGTCTGGCCGTGCTTCTCTGTGGAGTGCCTGGAGCAGTAGAATTTTTATCCCCCCCCAGAAAACGGACAAGAAGCGAATATGCCCCCCACGGGAGGGCGAAAGGGGGAGGATGCTTGTGGCAATGACGTACACATCTGCGCCAGAGCCGTTGGTCTGCACTATGTTGTTGTTGAGTAACTGCCAGGGATTGGGTGAGAGGTGTCCAATAATTTCAAACCATAACTGAGTGCAAACTTCCTGCTTCCTACAATCGCTTCAGAGCAAACAAATGCCAGACCATGAATACGAAATGAAATGGTAGTATTATGGAATGGTCAGGACCAGGCTAACCCAATACCACATTGCTCCAGGAACCGTAACAACCAATAGCCTGTAACATATGTAAGTCGCAGCTTGGATTAAAAGAAAGTCAGCTAAGTGTAATGTAGTGTAATGTAATGTCATGCGGCAGTGGTGCTCTCTTCTGTCACTGAGTTTTTAAAAGTGGATATTTTTTTCTCCTGTTTACATTGGTTTTAGCATTCCGTTTCTACATAAGCAGATTTTTAAAATCCACATTTCAAAAATCCTGCTTTAAAAATATCCCATTAGGGGGCTAAAATGCACCTGTTACAACGGAGTTTTTATTTGTATCCTCATGTTGCGTTTCCACCTAAACAGGAGAAAAAAAATATCCACATTTAAAAATATCCGGCTACGTGGAAACGGCACCTAAATTGAAATGGGACATGACCGGAGTTTGACTGTATGACTGCATGTGTTTCAATGAGATTAGTGGCAGCAGTTGTTACACAGTGTGACATCAGTTAAACAGATGTGTAAACACTGTAGTAGTGCTTTCTGGTTTTAGGAGAGGCTTAAGTGTCATGCTATGTCCCCACATCCACACACACAGTAGTAGCAGCAGTAGCAGCAGCAGTAGCAGTAGCAGCCACAGCAGTGGTTGGTCCTGGTTTACTTAGGACTTGTTTACAGAATCAGTCTCCTGCTTAATGATGGCAGTGCTATGCAAATGTGTGTGTGCGCGTGTGCGTGCGTGCGTGTGTGTGTGTGCGCGTGTGTGTGTTCACTTTAGTGGACCATCTGGAGCCAAGTGTGTGTGTGTGTGTGTGTGTGTGTGTGTGTGTGTGTGTGTGTGTGTGTGTGTGTGTGTGTGTGTGTGTGTGTGTGTGTGTGTGTGTGTGTTTCCAGAGATTTCCATTCACTGCACACTCTCTCTCTCACACACACACACGCGCACACACACACACACACATAGTGAGAGTGTGTGTGAGAGAGAGAGACTGAAAGAGAGAGACAGACAAAAAGACGGGAATATGTGAGTGAAAAAGAGAGTGAGCAAGCAAGAAAGACAGAGAGTGAGCGAGCGAGTGAGTGAGAGAGGGACTGAGAATGACAGTGTGAGTGGGAGAGAGAGAGAGAGAGATAGAGGGACAGAGAGAAAGGGAGAGGGAGGGAGAGAGAGAGAGAGAGAGAGAGTTGGTTCACCCAAAACAGTGTAACAGCTTGAGTCGGATCTACCATGCCACGCTTCCTTTGTGAGCTGTTTTTGTTTAGCCGCCACTTGGTGAATAAATGCCAGTCATTCAGTCATTCAGCTCTTGCTGCTCTTGCTGCTCTGTTAGGAAGCAGCCCAAGTCCTAAGAGGGGTGTGTGTGTGTGTGCGTGCGTGTCCTAAGAGGTGTGTGCGTGTGCGTCTGCAACCACTACAGTGTGACTGTGTGTGTGTTTGCCTGTGTCTGTGTGTGAAGTTACAGTGTGTGTGTGTGTGTGTGTGTGTGTACGTGTATGCGTGTGTTTGTGTGGGATCACTTCCCTTCAATTTTGATCCTTTAAATGAGTCATCAGGCGGGATGGGATGCCGTTCAGTCTGCCTCTTTGTTTACCGCTTCATACCATCTCCACCACGCTTCTTTGTTATTGTTTTCCCCAGACTGCTCTGCTCTCTGCTGCTCGTCTGCTTTAATATGCCTTAAGCACATTCTTACCCTCCGTTTTTCCCTGCCGATCCAGAAAGGCAGGTGCTTTTTTGTCCGTCTCCCCCCTTTTTCGTGTGCGTGCGTGCGTGCGTGCGTGCGTGCGTGCGTGCGTGCGCGTGTGTGCGTGCGTGCTCTCCTCTCCCAGGCTTTTCTTCCTGCTGGGTCAAGCTGTGACCTGTTTGCTCATTGCAGGCTGCAGTTCCTGCTGTGTGTGTCTCACACACACACACACACACACACACACACACACACACACACACACACACACACACACACACACACACACACACACACACACACACACACACACACACACACAGGCAGGTGCACACATGCTTAGATGCAAACAGAGTAGTAGAAAACACACACACACTATACATACACACTACACACACACACAGGTAGGCACACACATGCTTAGATGCAAAAAGGGTAATAGAAAACACACACACACACATACACACACACACACACACACACACACACACACACACACACACACACACACACACACACACACACACACACACACACACACACACACACACACACACACACACACACACACACACACACACACACACACACACACATACACACACACACACACACAGGTGGGTGATGGGTCAGTAAAGGGGTCTGGTTGCTTTCCCTGCAGGTGTGTGTGGTAGAGAGGAGAGTGAGCCTCATGGTGCATTGCCCCTCATGTGTAGTCTAGTCTCCATCTCTCAGTATTGTGCTCCTCCTCCACTGGCAGATGGTATTATGGTTAGGGACAGATTATGGTTCCACGGGCCCCTGGGCCAGACAACAAGAAAGCCCCCCCCCTCAATGGGTTTTGCCCCCACCCCTGTGTTGGGATTGTGCCCTGACAAGATTTGTAAATACAGTTGTTAAAACAAGTGTTAATTTAACGCAATATGATAATGCAAATATAGAGGCAAGAGCTTCAGCCCCCCCTTGACTCTTACTTTCATATCTCTGCTGCAGCCTACCCAGGAACATGTACCTTGTCAAGTCAGGACATCCCCCCCCCCCCTCTCCCCTCCCTCTCATGCCCCTGTCCCAGTACCCCAGTAGCCTGCCTACCTACCCTGCTCCCCCACCTTGCCACCACCCCCATCAATTATATAGATTGCATAGCACCACCTCTGTAGTTCACTCTTCCCCACCACCCCCCTCCCCACCCATGACATAGCAACATCTGTGTCCCAACCCTTCCCACTGCCACCTAAATGCCCATTCTACATCCTACCTCGCCCCCACCCCCATCAATTATATAGATTGCATAGCACCACCTCTGCCCCTTCCTTCTCACCACCACCCCATTGCCCCATCCCCTTCCCCATCCATGATGTAACACCCCAACACCTCATCCGCTCACCCTTCAACCCTCAACACTGCCACCTTTAATGCCCACCCTACATTCCACCATGCCCCCTGACCCCACCCCCATCAATTGTATAGATTACTCACACACCACCTCTTGCCCTCACACTTTCCCAGTGCCCCCTCTTCCCCCTGCATCCAGCTATTGCACTTGTCATTTGCCCAACACTATATGGTGGGTACGAATGCCTGCGCCAACACCCTTTGCCACCCTGCCAATGCCCCTGGTGCACGCTCTGCCCCCATCACCTTGCCTCCACATATCCATTATATAGATTGCAGCTTCCCTGCCCCCCTCCCACTTACCTAGTGTCCCCTCTCCTCCGTACCTCACAGTGCCATGCCATCTGCCAAACACCAGAGGTGGGCACCATTCCTGGTTGTCACCCCTCACCCCCTTCCCGATGCCCCCTACTACTCCCTACATTCTACCATGCCCCCTCCTCATCCACCAATTATCAAGATAATATGCTGCATACTGTTCTGTTTGTAGAACGCACGGCACGTGGCATTAATGTGTAGAGAGTAGCGAGTTACCCAAGTCACGCGTTCACTTCAAATACAAAATAAAAAAAGAAATAAAAGAGACCGGGTAATGTAAGTAGATCATAGCTAGTTGGACAGCTACAGTAATGCATGCTCTTTAAATGCAGAGGAAGATGAAATGTAAGCAGCAGGCTTCTGCTGAAAAGAGCACCAGAGCAATAATGGATGTGCTGCGATGCTAGTATAATCCCTTGGCTCGCGCATGTGATGCACCGTGGATTTAACCTCTTACTCCACCGTTTGCCTTTGACAAAGCCGCTACAGACTCGGAGAGATTTGTCACGTTTCTGCCATTATTTCTGTCATCGTCTGAGGCACACTGGATTTGACCGGCTTTATCCAATTTCCACTTGACACGGCTATTGTAGAACTGTTACGTCATACAGTCACATGTGCAGTGTTTTGATGGTCATCAATCAAATTAGTTACACTGGTTGTTAGGATTTGGATCACAAAGTGATGATGCTGTGTAGAGTGCAATGTATTTGTCACAAGCGGATACAGTTTCACATTTTGTTAGGTATGTTTTCCTCCCTTAAGCATATTTCCTGCCCTACCTCACACACTGTACACCCAGACTTGCAATAAAAACAAAAAGGTTAACACTCTGCCACCTAGTGGGCATTGTAGGTATTGCGACTTTTATACCACTGACTGAAACATTCATTGAAGAAAGTTATCGTGTAAAGGGGTGGGTGGGGGCATGGTGGCTCAATGAGCTAAGATGCAATTATGCCGGTGACTTGGGTTCGATTCTGACCAAGGTCCTTTGCCAATCCCCCTCCTTCCCCCACTCATTACCTCTCCCTCTCAACTGTCCTGTCTGGTAAAATAAAGGTGAACCCCCCCAAAAAAAATATCTTTCAGAAAAGTGATCATGTGCATGTGGTTGTGCGGTGTGTTGATGACATTGTGGTTGTGTCTCTGTGCTTTGCATGATGTGAGAGGATGATCCCCTTGCCCCGACCTCTACTGTACCTTCCCAGCTCTCTGCATTCCTGGCCCTGTGCAGATGTTTCTCTACACAGCAGTATTTTCTCACCTGCTGCTCTGACTTAGAACTCTCCTAAGTATAGCCAAACTCTGCCCGCACCTCGTCCTCCTCCTCCACCTCCTCCTCCTCCACCTCCACCACCTTCCTCCTCCTCCCCCTGCTCTCCTCCTCCATCCCCACCACTACCTGCCTCCTCCTCTAGCATCCCAGCTCTCTGCCCTCCTGCTCTGTGGTCCATTTCTCAAAAGCCTAGTTGTTAGCCAGTTAGCAGCTCGGGTAGTTGTAAATAGGAAATTGCATCGTAAAAAAACAAAGCAGCTAATGTAGTTAGCAACTATGGTTTCAAGAAATGCCTCCCTGCTCACATGTTCCTCTGGACAGCATTACATGCATTTACCTGAGGATCTAATTCACACTGGTCTACCCATACTTCTAGCACCCTCCTGCCTCCACCTGCCCACCTGCCCTCTGACTCAATACTCCAGCCCAAACTCTGCCTGTACTTCCCTGGTCTCCCTCCCCACCTCCACCTCCCCACCTCCTTACCTCCACCTTCCCACCTCCCTCCTCCAGCTCCCCACACCCCTTCCTCCACAGCGCACTGCATTCCAACATTATATTACATCAGCTGAGGCTCTGATTGACACTCAGGACAAACTGCGCTTCACGGAGTCCTGTCTGGCCCTGTCTGCTTCCCACGTCCCACCTCCTTACCTCCACTAGCTCTGCACGCCCCCACCTCCACGGCACCCTGCATTCCTGGCCTGGTCAGATATCCCTCAGCACAACATCACCCACTTCCCACCTTAGAGGTGCACTGTGTAATTTGTTTAAATCCTACACCGTGCACCTTTTAAGTTAACTCGCCACACCTCTTCCTCCACGGCACACTCCATTCCTGGCCTGGTCTGATGTTCCTCTGCACAGTATTTACATATCACCTGATGCTCTCATTGACACTCTGCCCAAACTACCTACTCTGGCCACAATCCTACCCAGTTCACCTTTAACTCGCCACACCTCTTCCTCCACTGCACACTCCATTCCTGGTCTGGTCTGATGTTCCTCTGCACAGTATTTACATATCACCTGATGCTCTCATTGACACTCTGCCCAAACTACCTACTCTGGCCACAATCCTACCCAGTTCACCTTTAACTCCCTCCCCACACCCCTGCCTCCACGGTGCCCTGCGTTCCTGTCCTGCTCTGATGTTCCTCAGCACAGTATTTATTTACTGCTCACCTGGTGCTCTGACTCACACTGAATGGCATTCTGATGTCTGGCTGCGTCCCAACCCTCTCCTGCCTTCTCCACTATTACATGCCTACCTGCTAATACAAGCAGTCTGGATCAGAAGGACAGAGCAGAGCAAGTGTGTGTGTGGCTGTGTGTGTGGCTGTGTGTGTGGCTGTGTGTGTGGCTGTGTGTGTGGCTGTGTGTGGCTGTGTGTGCGTGCGTGTGCGCGTGCGTGTGTGTGTGTGTGTGTGTGTGTCCGTATGTGGCTGTGCGCGTGCGCGTGCGTGTGTGCACGCGTGTGTCTGTGTGTCTGCGTGCGTGTGCGCGCGCTCATCTATGTGTAGAACTGTGTGTCTGTGTATAGAACTGCGTTTGTGTTTATACAGTAGTTGAATTTTGTAGTGTGGGAGTATAGGAGTTGTGTGTGCTTGGGTGCTTGCGTGTGTGTTCACATTTCATCATATTATACTTTTTTTTTTTTTTTTTTAAAGATATGTTTATTGATTTCACATATAAAAGTACAGTTAACATTGAAAGCTCCAATTTCCTTTTTTCCTTTCAAACAAACATTTTCATTCCCCCATCCCCTCCACCCTCCTCACTACATACAATACAGTGTGTATAACAATATGGTTAAATAAGCCACTTTCACAAATGTATAAACACATGTCCCTTCCACTGGCAACCATCAAAAAAAAAAAAAACAACAAAAAAAAACAAACAAAGAAAACCCAACCTATAGACATCCTTTAACTTAGCACATGCAAAGCAGTAGTACTGAAAGTAAAACACACACAAAAAAGGAGAAGTTGGTTAGGGGGTCAGATAATGATCTAGCAATGCTTAAGAATCCTCAAGCGTCTTTAATTTATTTAAGTATTCTAATGTATAATTCCAGGTTAACTCAAATTTCTCAGGAGCCCCTCTTAAGTTATATTTAATTTTTTCCAGACTAAGAAACATCATGATGTCTCTAAGCCATGTTGATGCCCTTGGGGCACACAGTGATTTCCAGCACATTAATATTCTTCTCCTTGCAAGTAGAGATGCAAAAGCAATGACGTTCCTTGCCCATTTTGTGAACTTCTCATGATTTGGCATTATCCCAAAAACAGCAATTTCTACACTTGGTAGCAATGTAAAATCATGAAATGTGGAAATGTGGTGAAAAATAGTAGTCCAATAATCATGGAGACAAGGACAAGACCAAAACATGTGTGTCATGTTGGCTGGAGATAAATTGCATCTATTGCATGTGTCTTTGACATTAGGATATATCTTGGCTAGTCTCGCATTGGTAAAATAAATGCGGTGAATTACTTTAAGTTGTATTAAATTCAGCCTTGCACATGATGTGCTACCATTCACTTTAGTGAGTGCTTCCTTCCAATCATTGTCAGCTATAGGACTACCCAACTCCTCCTCCCAGTTCCTTTTTATCTTGTCAAGCCCAGTTTCTGTGATTTGGGATATTGAACCATATATTTTTGAGATAATGCCTTTTTGATGGCTTGGAATATTAAAAATTAGGTCAGCTGCTGTATCACATGGGGTGTTTGGGAAATCCAAATTGTTTTGTTTAGCAAAGTTACGAACCTGAAAATAGCGAAAGAGATGAGATTGAGGGAGATGAAATCTTTCGCAAAGTGTGGTAAAGCTATGAAAAGAACCGTCAGTGTAGAGGTCTTTCATCATATTATACACTTAACATATTTTCTCGTGCTAGTATAGGAGTTGCACACTTGCACTGGAATGGTGTACCAATTAAGTACGTTGTTTCTCATCTTATTCTTTTCTTTTTTCCCTCCTCTCCACATCTCCTCCGCAGAACAATGACAACGAGACGGCGCTGCACTGCGCGGCGCAGTACGGCCACTCGGAGGTGGTTCGCCTCCTCCTGGAGGAGCTGACGGACCCCACCATGCGCAACAACAAGTTCGAGACGCCGCTGGACCTGGCTGCCCTCTACGGGCGGCTGGAGGTGGTGCGGCTGCTGCTGAGCGCGCACCCCAACCTGCTGAGCTGCAACACGCGCAAGCACACGCCCCTGCACATGGCCTCGCGCAACGGACACCTCAGCACCGTGGAGGTCCTGCTGGACGCCGGCATGGACATCAACTACCAGGTGGGTGCAGACAGGGGGAGTTCGGCAGACATGGCGGTTGTAAGAGTGACCGGTGGTGTCCATAATACTAAAATCTCTACATGTCGTTGTGTCCGTCTTCGATGCTTGCTACTGTAGAATTTCCAAGGCAACACACCCAGTGATGTAACGTTCTGCCGTGGAACATGATGGCGCTACACAGTTGCAAAAATGTATCTGTCTAAAACTTGTTATATTCTAACCATTGTCACTGACACTGTTAATAAGACACCTCGAATGGATAGACTAAGACTTTGTCTAGTGTTTCATGTCCACTTTAATGGACATGAACTACCTGGTGGGACAGATATAGGCACTTGAATGGTAGATGGGCAGGGCAAGGGTTTAGTAAGGTGGGTAAGGAGAAGAGTGTTGTAGTGTCATTTCTAATAGGCGGACTGTGGAGGTCCTGCTGGGCGCCGGCATGGACATCAACTACCAGGTGAGTGCAGACAGGTGGGCTGAGGTGGGTGGGCAAGTGAGCAATCATATCAGGTCATGTAGTTGTGAGGCTGTGCACTGTATTGTATTGTAATGTATTGACACACGAGCATCGTGGAGGTCTCATCGGGCTTGGGCATGGATGGTCAAGTACCAGGTGAGGCGGACAGGTGGGGATGGGCAGACAGGTGGGGTGGAGAGGCAGGTTGGGGTGGAGAGGCAGGTTTGGGTGGAGACGCAGGTGGGTTGTAGAGGGAGGTGGGTTGTAGAGACAGGTGGGGTGGAGAGGCAGGTTGGGGTGGAGAGGCAGGTGGGCTGGAGGGTGGACGCTTTTTGCTCTTCTTTTCGCACCTCTTTTGTGTCATGGGATAAAGTCATCATCTGTCAAGTAGTAAGTAATCCTGGAGACTTGGAGTGGCGGTCTCGGTTTACTGCCACTCGGGAGTACTGTAGCAACAATGAAAGTGTTTTTCATCGTGGCATCTGCAAAGCGTACCACAAGATGTGGTTGAGATTTTATTTTGGTAGAGGCAGATTGATTGGTGTTTGTGTGTTGTGTTCTTTGCTTCTTGTCATGGAAGAAAAAACTTCAAAGTTTGGTTACTTAGCATCTGCAATGATGAAATGAGAGTAAAATAAGTGATGGGTGTGCCGGTACAATTGGATGGACAGCAGACAGGTGATGATCATGAAACCAGTCTCATAGGGAGGGAGACCAAGTCAGACACATGATGTCAGCCAATGGGAGGAGATTAGCTGATAAGAGTCAACGAGCGAGGGAGGAGATAACAACAGGGTGAGGTGTTGATATCGGGAGCAAGATCAGACAAGCAAGTGAAGCTAAGCGCAGGTGGCTGAGAGAGAGAGAAAGAGAGAGACAGACAGACACTGGACTTATGCACTGCTAGACAGGTGCAATTAGATCAAGTGTGACTGGACAACGAAGAAGTAAAAGCACAGACCAGACACACATGCGCACACAAAACAAATTTACACACACACTCCCACACATGCGCACACAAAACAAATTTACACACACACACACACACACACACACACACACACACACACACACACACACACACACACACACACACACACACACACACACACACACACACACACACACACACACACACACACACACACACACTCCAGCTGGGTAATGAGTTATGCAATCGGCCACAGCGGTTCCCTTAAGCTTTAAGACATAAAGGTGGCTCTTGTTTACAGGGGGTTCCCCTTTCTGAGCGCTCATAAATGAAGCTCATTCATTTACAGTACTGTAGCATAAACAACCTTTATGTTCGTGTGGTAAGTGTGTCTCTCTGTATGTACAGAAACCCTTTCATAAAGCAGACACAGTAGCAACAGAAGTAGAACTCTGTATATCTGTGTGTATATGTGAAGAGATTCATTGCAAAATGCTGTATATCCATTTTGGGAAATTGACATATTGCATTGCACTGCATTGCATTGGAAAGAATAAATATTTCAATGGCAAGACACGTACTAGACAATAGGACGTCTGAACAGTCATTTCCAATAATAAAAGGCAAAAGTAAAAAAATAGTGCTTACGTCATTTTGTTATGAAACTCTTCATATACAGCAGAACATGTTTGGGAAATCCCATTAATACTCAGTAGGAGGCACACAAAACTGTGTGTGT
>NC_085866.1:30618018-30638018 GCF_034702125.1 Engraulis encrasicolus | reverse complement strand
GCCCGAAAGCATCCAAAACACACACACATAGTGTACTGCCTCAGTGACTCACACAACTACTCTTCGCTGTTCACCTGCCAATGGGACTTTTCTTGACCCCACGTGCAGCAGTGATGGTGTATATCTCAATACATTCCTACAGTCATTTCCTAGTGCCTTGGTCTCACCCCTTGGCGCATTGAGGAAGCTGTAAGTTTCCCCACCACTGTCAAGTTGCTCAAAGCGTCTTTTTGTGTGATTTTTTTTCCATTCAATATCTTGATTGCAAGCGTGAGAGTAGGTTTTGAATTATGTTTTTTATACAATAAAGACAGGGGAAATATCATATTGAGGTGTCATGGATGATGCTCTCATGCTTTCCATACTCATGCTCATTATCATCCTGTGTCTCATCAGGTCACATGACAGGAAACCCACCAGACATGGCCCTGCCCCCACCCCCACCCCCACCCCCCCAGGAGAACCTCAGCCCCAGGAGGAAAGGTAAACAGGCGGCCAGTGTTGTTATTCACCATCAACATGTACATCAACATACTGTATACTGTACATTGTTACATTGTATACTGTACTTAGGAATGTGTGGGGTAGTGTGTGCTTCTGTCCTGTAGAGCTTTGTCTTGTTTCAAGATGTATTTAAGTAAATAAATGAAGCCATTTTGTTGGTATTATGTGTCGGTGCACTTGTTTCACATTGTGCGTGTGCGTGTGTGTGTGTGTGTGTGTGCGTGTGCGTGTGCGTGTGCGTGTGCGTGTGCGTGCGCGTGCGCGTGCGCGTGCGCGTGCGCGTGCGCGTCTGCGTCTGCGTCTGCGTCTGTGTCTGTGTGTGTGTGTGTGTGTGTGTGTGTGTGTGTGTGTGTGTGTGTGTGTGTGTGTGTGTGTGTGTAGGTGAGGTGGATCAGCAGGTGGATGATTTTATCTCTGGTCTGGGTCGCGACCCCGAGGAGGAGAGTCCCTACGAGGCGCTGTTCGAGGCCACCTCATGCCACTCCCTAGACAGCATGGCCAGCGGCAAGTCCTCTGACAGAGACTCCGGACGGCCCGACAGTGAAGCTGGCAAGGTGAGCGCACTGAGCAGTGTGTGTGAGTGTGCGTTTGTGTGTGCATTTGTGTGCATTTTTGGGAAAAGGTACTGTCAAACACCTAAATATCTCAGATTTTAAATACAATTCATTTTTTTGGGGATTCAGAGGCTAAGACCCTCATCTTGCTTTATAACTTGTTCATTCAGCTATAACATGCCAATGTTTAAAAAAATAATAATAATACATCTCAAATTTCATGAGCCTAAAGCTGCGAAATGCAGGTCCCGGCGCTAGGGTCAATGTTGCGCTACTCAGCATCCAGCATCAATGGGTTAAGACCGAGGTGTCAATCACTGGTTCAGAATGTTAAACTCTGCCACAAATTTGGTCTTCCCCAGCTCCGAATCAGCTGATCATCATGATTGTATTGAGTCACTGTGAAAACTGTTGAAAGGTGAAAGATGCTGAACTGAGAAGAGGTTATCTGTACCGAGCTCCTGTGGCCACTAGGTGGCGTGTAATCACCACCCTGCTGTTAGGTGGCAGTGACTTCATGGCTGCTGCTGTGCCACAGCTGTCTGACTTGCTCAGGGCCAAAAAGCTTTCATCGTCTCAAGAGTAGCATATAGCTGTAGTTTTTAGTAACATGACCCCCTTCTGACAGACATATTTGTGTGGTTACAAATGTGTAAAAAATAGTTTTGGATGATTCATTTGTTCCCTCTGTTTTTTTTGTGGTCATTGGGTCACTCTTCACTTCACCCAATGAAAAAGAATGGAGACTGCTTCATTTTCCCGCTTTGTGTTTCTAAATGATTTACAGAAAGATCGGTTACCTCCTCCATCGCAGCCTGGGCCCGGCCACGAGGAAGAGGGCAGCTCAGAGGTGAGCCTCCATTTTGTTTTCCTTTCCTTTCATTTCATTCATTTACTTTTGAGGATGGCACACATTAATCAACTTGAATCTAAGTTTGTCAGTGCTTAGCCAACAGCTTAAAGTGCATAAATATAGCAGTGTTAACCAGCAGCATAATGTTGAACTTTAATCCATTTGAGCAGATGTCTTGGATGCAACTAGGGGTATAAATAATAATCGATGCATCGATCCTACAGCCGATTATCGTATCGTATCGTATCGTATCGTATCGTATCGTATCGTATCGTATCATATCATATCATATCGTATCGTATCGTATCGTATCGTATCGTGGGGCATTCTTAAGTGTCGAAAAGAGTCAAATCACTGGCGCCTGCCCAATTCCCTAGCTCAAAAACATAAGAGAAGTAGAAAAATAATTAGAAAAAAATGGAATCGAAACGTATCGTATCATGGGGCATTCTTAAATATCGAAGATTTTCGAATAATCAAATAATCGAATCGTATCGATATGTAGTGATTTACAGCCCTAGATGCAGCCATACTTGACCAGCTGTTCCAGACTGTCCATTAAAGTAACGTAATCTCATTTCCTGACTGCTCACATGTGATTCTGAGCGTACGGTGATGCACCTCTCAAATATGCCACCAATGATTCGTTTTGGTTTGAATGAATGCAACCATTCATTCATTTCCTTGTTTCTTTAATTTCCCTCTGCGAAACATACAGCGTCTCTACTCTACTCAGCCTCAAAACATTTCCAACTCTACAGTAAATACTGCATCTCACAGCTTGCAGTTGTTGCCGCAGTTGTCTCTGCACAGACAGCTAATCCCCATGTAATGCTTGAGCAACTTCTACAGACTCACACACACAGTATTGATCGACGAGCATTGATTGAAGAGCCCTGGTGTTTTTCACAACTTTTTCCCACTACATGTGCAGCAATGTAATGTCCAAAAGCAGCGCTCACCCAACCCAGTTGGACTTTCATCACTACACGCACGCACGCACACACAGGCACACACGCACACACAGACACACACGCACACACACGCACACACGTGCACACACAGGCACGCACACACAGACACACACACACACACGCACACGCAGACACGCGCGCATGCAGACACAGACACACACGCACACACAGACACACACACGCACACACACAGGCATGCACACACACAGGCACGCACACACACACACAGACACACACGCACACGCAGACACGCGAGTGCACACACGGAGACATGCACACACAGAGACATGCACACACAGAGACACACACACAGAGACACACACGCACACACGCGCACATGCGCACACGCACGCACGCACGCACGCACACACACACACACACACACCCACAGGTAGATACCTGATAACAAGCCTGCCACAGACTTCTCAACAAGCAGCAGAATCAACAGTTCTCCCCATTTACAGTCACGTCACTGTTGGCTCTGCCATGCTTCACTGACAAATGGCTCACTCTTTGAACCCCCTCTCTTTCCCCTAGAACACACACACACACACACACACACACACACACACACACACACACACACACACACACACACACACACACACACACACACACACACACACACTAAAGGGGGATTCAGAGTCGCGCGTTCACGGAGGTTCTGCACAGAGAAGCAGCCACCGCGCCCCCCTGTGCAGCGACAAAACGACCCCTGGCTGCAGTACACGCATGTTTCTCCCAGGCTGAAATGTCCGTGAGCTGAGCTATGCTTGAAGACGGTGATTGGTCAATGCGCTTACGGCAGTCCGGGGTGAACTCAGCCCTGATAGGTCAGTTGTGTTCTATTCTTCTACCCTACCGCGGAGGTTTGAAGGAAAACGAAAAACACGATGCAGTTGACTTGGCAGGAAATCACTGGAGTTTACTTGACAGGGAGAAGAGAAACTGTTTTTTATTTCAGTAGTACAACTTCCAAAAAATCAATTAGAAATATCCATAAAAGGCCATCATGGAAATGATATGTTTGTAGTGTGGTAGTAGCAAAGAAGCCTCTTTGTTCTTTTGTAGTGTGGCAGCTAGCTCATTAAAACAGGGTTCGCTAATGTCCTGTAGAGTTTGAATGGGTTTGGCTGACAGTTGCTAAGCTAGCTGTTAATTAGATAGGCTATCTATTGTATTTAAAAATGGCTTTTGTTTCATTTAACCACCTCAACTGTAAAACATGAATAAAGAGAGAATCTTGTATGCTATCATCCATGTCTAATTACGCCACAACTTTTTAAATTAATAGCAATTGTTGACTTGTAGTGTGGCTAGCTAGCTTCTAAAACAGGGTTCGCTAATGTCCTGTAGAGTTTGAATGGGTTTGGCTGACAGTTGCTAAGCTAGCTGTTAATATGGCCATTAGATGTATTGTATTTAAAAACGGCTTTTGTTTGGCATTTTAACCACCTGAACTGTAAAACATGAATAAAGAGAGAATCTTGTATGCTATCATTCATGTCTAATTACGCCACAACTTTTTAAATTAATAGCAAGAAGCCTCTTTGTTAGTGGTAGAATTACGTTTCAGGTGGCTAGTCAACTAGCTTTGAGTTTGTAATGACTGATTTAGCTGGCTAGCTACTACTAGGCCCCAGGTGTGAATGGCCATTCATGCTGTCTATTGTCTTTTAAAATGGCGTTTGTCTTGCATTTAATCTCATGTAGTACTTGACCAAAAAGAAACTGATGTTGTACCATCTAATTATGCCCCCAACTTTTAGAAGTAGGCTACTAGTGGTATATTACGTTTTACATAGCCAGCTGGTTAGCTTTGCGATTCATTCTAGGGACTGGGCTCAACTGAATGAGTTAGTTCGCCCCCTGTTGTCACGGAGGTGAATTGACGTCATTAAAATCTCAGCGGGAAAAAAACACCACGCCCTTTCCTGCATGCGCACGCAGGGCGACTATGAGGAACACACATCCCGCTGACAGTACGTCCATGCTGTACCCCAAGTCAGCACAGCATGACTATGTATCAGGCTTTAGAAATGCATGCGCGTACACACACACACACACACACACACACACACACACACACACACACACACACACACACACACACACACACACACACACACACACACACACACACACACACACACACACACACAGAGCGTCACTACTGCCAGGCTATTCCACTATGTTGTGTCAATCCAAAGAGTGCCCCCATGAATATTGATGGGAGTGCGGCACTCTGGCCCAGCTTAAACAGGGAGGGAGGGAGGAGCAAGGCAGTGGATTGGCAGCTGTAGAAGATGGACAGGTGTGTCTGTGTGTCTGTGTGTCTGTGTGTGTGCGTGTGCGTGTGCGTGTGCGTGTGCGTGTGCGTGTGCGTGTGCGTGTGCGTGTGCGTGTGCGCGTGCGTGCGTGCGTGTGTGGGTGCGTGGGCGAACCTGACGAAGCGCAAAGCGAAACGCATTGTTCACCTAACAATAAAAAAGCAGCAAAATCAAGTCCACCAGTGTGCGGTGATCCTTCTTGTTTACTGTGGATTACTGATGACTGCACTTCACCAGTGGAACCTGGCTGTGCATAGGAGTTTCAGATCTTTGAATATTTTTATTTTGCCTTGTAATGTTCTGATGATGCTAACCCGTCATGTAATGGTGCAGCCACTTTATCCACCCGCCTGTTGTCTGTGTGTGTGTGTGTGTGTGTGTGTGTGTGTGTGTGTGTGTGTGTGTGTGTGTGTGTGTGTGTGTGTGTGTGTGTGTGTGTGTGTGTGTGTGTGTGTGTGTGTGTGTCCCTCAGGCGGTGTACACCAACAGCAGTATAGACGAGAGGGCGGAGATGGCGGACGAGGAGGACCACACCTATGAGCTGCTGCTGTCCGCCGAGACCAAGGTCCCCTACCAGGAGCCACACGAGCCGTCCTCACAAGCCGGTGGGGCCCTGCAACACACATACACCAATACACGCACACACACACACACACACACACACACACACACACACACACACACACACACACACACACACACACACACACACACACACACTGACATACAATCAAAACAAACATAGACAAATTCTATACACAAACACAAATACACACACACACACACAATCGAAATAACCATAGACAAACTTTTTACACACGCACAAGGACATAAAACCCACCCTACTACTACTACTGTTACTACACTAACAAACACACTCACACTCACACACTCACACACTCACACACTCACACGCACACACGCACACACGCACACACACACACACACACACACACACACACACACACACACACACACACACACACACACAACTATCAAAACAACTATAGACAAACTCTATACACAAAGACAAATACACGCACACACACACACACACAATCGAAATAACCATAGACAAATTCTTTACACACGCACAAGGACATGAAACCCACCCTACTACTACTACTATTACTACACTAACAAATGCAGTCAGTCTGTGCAACACACAAGCATCTAGGCCACATTTTGAAAATATACACTCATAAAGTTACACTGACCTGAAAAAAACCCACAGTCACCCATGACACACACACACACACACACACACACACACACACACACACACACACACACACACACACACACACACACGCGGTCTTGAGTGCGCTCCCCTTTAGCCCCTGCTGTCTGGCCCCGTGGGCTTGGGCTTGTCAGAGTGAGTGTGCTGCTATTTGGTACTGCAGAGTTCACTGCCCCCTTTTAACAAGTCATCTGCCCTTGCTCTGCCTCAAGGGTGTTCTACAGCCCGTGCTGCACCTGTCACCGGCCACACGCACACACACACGCACGCGCACGCACGCGCGCACACACACGCACACACACGCACACACGCACACACACACACACACACAACCACACACAACCACACACACACACACACACACAACCACACACACACACACACACCCACACACACACACACACAACCACACACACACACACACACACACACACACACACACACACACACACACACACACACACACACACACACACACACACACACACACACACACAACCACACACAACCACACACACACAACCACACACACACAGACATTGAACACCTTGCTGTGCCTCCGTCCTGTTCACCCCTACACTTATCTCTCATCTGCTCATTTCTTACTTAATTTTTCATTTTTCATTTTTCCTTTTTCTTTTTTCTTTCTCTCTCTCTCTCTCTCTCTCTCTCTCTCTCTCTCTCTCTCTCTCTCTCTCTCTCTCACCCATTCAAATGCCTCAATTTCTTCGTTCAGTCAGTCAGTCAGTCAGTCTGTTATGCTCTCTGCCCTTTGCATTCCAAATGCCATTCCGTTCCTCCCACCCACCACACGCCCTTGATGACCTCTGGGGACAGAGTGTCAAACGCCCCCCTCCACCCCCTGCAGCCCTGTCTTACCAACACAACTTCACCATCTTCCTGTTTTTCTCACCACCACAAAACTTTTGTCTTTCTCTCTGCTCTTTTTCTTACTTATTATCAGATGCCTATCCTCTTGCTGTGTCACCACCGCAAGCCACTCCTGATTTCTGTCTTACTACTACAACCCAACCATCTTCCCATCTGTCTCGCCACCACAATCACACCATTACAGTACATTAAATTATATTGCATTTGGCTTTTTAGCCAAAGCGACTTACAATCGTAGCCTACTACAACATTTCTTTTGACTGTCTCACCAATGACACCCCCAAGGTTACTTTTGTAGAAGAAGGTACCGCACACTCTTATCCATCGTGCTGCAATTTATTAACAAAACAACGTTTCGGCCCGTATGGCCTTTCTCAAGTTTGAGAAAGAAAACTTGAGAAAGGCCATACGGGCCGAAACGTTGTTTTGTTAATAAATTGCAGCACGATGGACAAGAGTGTGCGGTACCTTCTTCTACAAAATTGATCTTGCACCGGCTACCTGCACCTCGAAACCTCTGGTGTGCGTTGGTTTCCTCCTTCAAAAGATACCCCCAAGGTTACTGTCTGTCTCAGTACCACAAGACTACACCTTTGCTGTCTGTCTCACCCTCACAATCCTATACTCTTGCTCTCTTTCCTACTACCAGAAAACCTATAACCTATCCTCTGGCCATCTCACCACTTCAACCCTTTGGTTGTCTCACTACAGGGTGTATGCAGGGTTTTAAAAAGTATTAAAAGGTGATAAATTAAAAAGCCAAAATTGAATGACCTTAAAAGTTGTAAATTTGCTCAAAAGGTATTATTTTTTTGAAAAACCAGGTATTCTTTTTTTAGTTTTACCATTTCGATGAAAGAAATCTTTGTTTATTCACCGTTTATGACTGTTTTTTCATACAAGTGATTCGTGCAACAGCCACCTGATTACAAACTGAAACTTGAGGAAGGATGGTTGGACAAGACAGGAGATAAGACATTGACGAATCCCTTTCGGGCGTCTTTTAAAAAAACGAAAGTGTAATGTATTGTTAAGGAGGTAGAAATTACAAAAGATGTCTTGTTAATACACGCATCGGAGTGTCGTGACGGTTGTAAATAAAATCTAAAGGTAGTGAAAAAGGGTATTAAATGGTAGTAAATTTGACTTCAAGATTGGTGTATATACCCTTCACTACTCCAACACTACTCCAACACTACTAACACTTGTTTATGGGCAGTCATGGGTAAGCGGTTAGGGCGTCAGACCTGTAGCCCATAGGTTGCTGGTCCGACTCCCGACCCGCCATGTTGGTGGGGGGAGTAATTAATCAGTGCTCTCCCCCATCCTCCTCCATGACTGAGGTACCCTGAGCATGGTACTTTCTGCCGCACTGCTCCCTTTCGGGCACCATTGGAGGCATACATGCAATTTCGCACTGTGCATTGAACACTTGTGTGCTGTGGAGTGCTGTGTCACAATGACACTGGGAGTTGGAGTTTCCTTGGTGGGCTTTCACTTTCACTTTTCACTTGTTGGTTCACTACTCCAACCCTGTCCTCTTGCTATCTCACCACCACAAGCTTTACCCACAATGCATTGTATAGTGTTCTTTTGCTCTACTCTCAATGCCCTCTGTGTGGTGCTCAGCTATCATCCAGTACGTGATAAATGTATAAATTTCGCTAAATGAATCAGATATATGAATTCCCATGCTTGCTGCAGCACACAAAAAATGACCAGGGGGGCATACTGACACTAGAGATTAGAATTCTTTCAGCAGAAATCTTGAGAATGAAAAATGAGAGGGGACATTTGTAGAGATTAATTTGGGTGAGTAGGATGCATTTCATGCCTGCCTCTGCACTGTGCTGCCTATTCCTCAAGAGTACACAAATTATGGAGAAACATGAATCGTGTAAGGGGAAATCTATGAGTGTTTTTCCAATCACCGGAGCAAAAAAAAAAAAAGGAAATGCTTCATCTTCCCCGCTGTCACTTAATTAAAACTGTCCACGCTAAGAAAACATTTATACGTCTTCATGAGTTTAGACTTCAAGTTGTTGATGAGGACTTTATTAATATGTTACTAGTGGAATGAACTATTGATGAGCTGATGTATGATCGTCTTTCAGAGGCCATTCGAGGACGTTGGCGTGTTGTTATCAGTATTTAAAAAGACATGGGCATGAGAACGAGGAACCGCGGGGGGCTCGCTCTCTCTCTCTCTCGGTTCTCTGATCTTCAGAGAGCGAGAGAAATGAGTAGAAAGTAACTAAGAGCCGAGGATGATGTAATGAGAGACGAGGGTTATTTTATTACCCTAAGGCGATTTCACCCTCGCCATCTTGATTGGAGCTAATTCTGCGTATAGTTTTAACTCCGGCGTCTGCACAATACTTTGCAGAGCTCAGTAGAGCTTTGGAGTTGCGTAGAACTTTGTTACAGTAGAAGCCGATAACATTTTTTTTAAATGGAAAACTTGTCATATGAAATTAAAAGAGAAAAAAATAAAGAATTTGTAAAGAGATTGTGGAGAGGAAATTGAATAGAATAGGAAAGAAGATTCAGAGTTGTGAGCATAGGCAAAAACAAAGCCAATCCTTTTGAAAAAAAAAGGCTTTTGAAAATGAAGAGTGGGAGAATAAACGGGTGTCCATGCAGAACAGCCTGCCAATTCTCTGAGCAGGGAGCCTGCATCACATTTCTAGAGTGACGGCCCTTTGTACACTGCCTTCTCAGCAGTGGCGGTTCTACCCAAATTGGGGCCCCTAGGCAAAATATGGACATGGGGCCCTCTTGAATTATTTTTGCTTATATTAACCATGGAGAGGGTGACTGTTAGGGGCCCCATACAGAGGGCAGATTTGGTGGGGGCATAGGCAATTGCCTAGTCTGCCCATTGGTAAATCCGTCTCTGCTTCTCAGTCGCTCCCTGCTCCAGTGTCTCCACATTGGCCACGGAGTGTCAAAGCCCAGATCAGACGGCAGTGTGATGCAGTGTGTCGCTTCTTTGAACCCTGCCGTCTCAGTTTCAGACCCACTCAGCTCTTGTGTCTTAATGTTCGTCTCTGAATGGCACCGTAGGTAATTGGATTAAAATGGGGGGAGGGGGCATTCAATTACAAGCCCATTGAGATGGCGGGCTGTTAATATAGATGTTTCTTTAAACGACCCCCTAAGGCTGTCTCTAGCCTTGCTGCAAGCCCTTACAAAAGAGGAAGCAGAGGAAAGCCACTAGCTGTCGGAGTCAGTGGTGCGTGGGTTGTGATTAGGACTATAGGAATGTCAGGGTGAAGTGGCGCATCACACTAATCTTCCCTACTAACTAAGGCACTAGTGCAGTAACTATGACAACTTTGAAACTGAGAAAAAATCATTCAAAGCTTTGGTATTAGGTTGGATATTGTAGCTGCTGCAAATTTGACACTGAAATGTGACTCATTTGGACCATAAGGCTTTGTCACAAGATAAAGGAGGTGTAATGAAGACCATTTTCAGTATAAAGTCAATGTTGACAATATACAGTATGTAGGCATTGCACTTTACCTTTGTAGGGCAGTAATGCACCATTGCATGCCCATGGAGACCCAGGTTCGAGTCTGGCCTGAGTAACTTCCCCAACCTTACGCCATCTCCATCTCCTACTCTCTGCCGGTGGTGTGTGGGTTGTGATTACGATTGTAAGAATGTCCCCTCTAAGACCCAATGGGAAAATGCCATCTGAAAATGAGGCAGAGATGTTGCTTAGTCCTCAAGCCCAGTCCTCAAGGGCAGAAACAGCATGCACTGTTTCCAGCCCGGGTTTACAGTAAGTTAAGTAGGAGGCGCCACAATTCTAGTGCAGCATAGGCTGGTACAAATAACAATTGTTTATTTACAGATAAATGAAGCTAATTTGAGCCAAGTAAACAAAGTAAATGTTTGTATCGGTAGTCTAAACACAATTGCAGCTGTTCCCACCACAACCATGATTATGAGCAAGTGCGCAAGACTTGCTACACATACTGTACAGTGTGTGTGTGCGTGTGCGTGTGCGTGTGTGTGCGTGTGCGCGTGCGTGTGTGTGTGTGTGACCATTAAGTGATTTCCTTGCAAAATCTGCCATGCTGCGTCACATTCCCACGCTGCCAGGAGCTGTTACCCTCCATATCTGTGTGTCTGTGTGTGTCTGTGTGCACGTGCGTGTGTACGTGCATGTGTACGTAAATGTCTTTCCTCTTGTCGCTGCCTTGCCTTGCTCCACCATGTTTAATGCATGAAGTGGATTAGCATACACTTCAGTTTCAGCTAATACAAAATGGCTACTGACTGACAGCTAGGCTAGCTCCACATCTACGAGCTCTGTCAAGGCAGGCAGGGCTCTTTAATGCTAACCCCATGGTACCTCTGACAAGGTCCCAGGGCTTTTGCCACATTTAAACTGTTCCCGTCTATCTGTCTGTCTGTCTATCTATCTCCCTTTCCTCTCTCTGTCTCTCTGTCTCTGTCTCTCTCTCTCTCTCTCTCTCTCTCTCTCATTTCGAAGTATATCATTCAACGGTATAGTATCCATTTTGCTTTTCTTATTTAAGTATGTTTTTAAAGGGTGTTTGTTTATATGTGTTTTTCTTTTCCCTTTTCTTTAGAAGAGGAATCCAAATCCAAGTCTTCCCACAGTCATCTACCTCAGGTGGGTATTTATTTATTCTCTGTGACATTTATATCTTTATGCCACATTTATATATATCTTTATTACATCTATATCTTATTTCTGTTCAGAGAGGAACTGTAATGGCGGCTCTTTGTCTCTCAGGAAACCTCGTTTAGGCCCCTCTGGGGAGCTACTAAAAATGAGCAAGTGTCCCTGTTATACATCACAAGTAGTCATCTGCGGCCCCTACCCTGTATCTGAGAGCGAATATTTCCCCGAACCGAACCGTACTTAAACTGAATTACTGTCCCTCCTCCAGCTTAAATAATATCATGAGTCCAATGAAGTTAGCTGGCTCCTCTTTCTCTGTCTCTCTCGTGCATGCGTACCGTATGTGCGTGCGTTTGTCATGTCAGCCCCAGGCCTGATTCTCCACTGTGCATACGGCCTTGTCATCAGGACTGGCCTGGGGGAGAAATGAGGCCTGGGCACTTTTGGCTTAAAGGGGCCCCTCATAATTAGCGGCGCAGAACTGACTCACCGGTGGGCCACGCACCCTCGTGGGCCCCTACTTTCAGAAATCTGGCCCACCGGGAAATGTCCGGTATGCCAGATGGTCAGTCCAGCCTTGCTTGTCAGAGAAGGTGTGGCTCAGTGATGCTAAATCAGAATAGTGATATTTATTTCTGCCCCCCCAAGCCAAAGCTAAAGACGAGAGACCAGAGCAGCATAATTGATCAAATTGAGTTAAGACTGCAAATTGACTGTGTAATATCGTATTTGTCTTATGACTAAAGTGCTTCCTCCATTTTAAGAAAGCATAATAAGCCATTATATACAGTATATGTACTGTATGATACGTTTACGTGTTTCATGCATTTTTTGAACTGTGCCTGGGTACTGTGGGGCTGTATTGTGATGTTGACAGTGATGCACTACACAATGAAATTTAAGGTGCTTGTAAAATACAGAGAAATAAAGTGTTATCCTTGAGGGCTGGGAATGACTCATTGTTACGGCCCATCATGGTCTTAGGGGGTGGGGCTAGTTAGTCAATAACCCGCCCCTCCTGCCACCCTCCCGTAAAGAAATGGCATCATGCTAAATGACAAAATACAAAATGACACAAAAAAAACTCAAAGTAAAAATAATTCAGCTGTTCTGTTTCATTTTTGTTTCCCTTTTCGTTGTGTGTCAAGAGTTGTTCCTGTCTTCTCCTCACAACCATGCCGTGTTTCTCTCTCTCTCACACACACACACACACACACACACTCTCTCTCTCTTTCTCTCTCTCTCTCTCTCTCTCTCTCTCTCTCTCTCTCTCCTCTCTCCTCTCTCCTCTCTCCTGTCTCCTGTCTCTCTCTCTCTCTCTCTCTCTCTCTCTCTCTCTCTCTCTCTCTCTCTCTCTCTCTCTCTCTCCTCTCTCCTCTCTCCTCTCTCCTGTCTCCTGTCTCTCTGTCTCTCTCTCTGTCTCTCTCTCTCTCTCTCTCTCTCTCTCTCTCTCTCTCTCTCTCTCTCTCTCCCTCTCTCTCTACTCTCTCTTTATGTCTCTCTGTCTCTGTCTCTGTCTCTGTCTCTGTCTCTCTCTCTCTCTCTCTCTCTCTCTCTCTCTCTCTGAAAACTAAAAAAGCATGCCATGTTTAGTTCAGAGCGTCCATGCTCTGTTTGCTTCGTTTTTGCACCTTCATCTCTTCTCTTTTCTGCCGTTCCACATTTCTTTCCCTCCTTTCCTCTGCAAGGGCATTGTAGCCAGAAATCATAAAATCGATGTATAATAACTGTATTTGTATGTAGGCATGCAGCTCAAAGTGCTTAACAAATGGATAAACAACAATGTTGAAAATAAAAAAAATAATGGTGAGGTAGAAAAGAGAGACAGAAATAAGAAAGAATAGCAAAAAGACAACATAGGAAACTATGCTTAGAAAAATTATCAAGTGGGCCACGTCACCATTACCGTAGGTCAGTGTTTCCCAACCAGGGCTGCGTGTACCACTAGGGGTACGCGTGCATACTTACTACAGGGGGTACTTGGAGTGAAAAAATGCAGGGCTGATAGTATTCAGGCTCCATGCCTGATTTCAGGCTTGACAGAGTTTGCAAAAATAAATACATTGATAATAATTAGCCATTAGGTTATTCTTATCTCAGAAAGTGTTGCAGGTTCAGGGTTTTCTTCTACTATCAGGCTTGAATAATGGTCATACACAGGCTATTAAATGTTTGAATAATGTGTCAAAATAGACCTACGTTACGTCACTATGCACTATCTTGTCGTCGTCGTTCGAGCAGGGAAAAAAGTTCAGGCTCAGGATTTTTTTTCACTATCACCCCTGAAAATGTATGGAGCATAGTCACATTGGGATGGAGAAAAGGGGATGGTGATAGTGAGGGGGTAGGAGGAATGGTTTGAAGCTGGCTGGCACATCCAAAAAGCGTCTGACCTGGGAGAAGGACAACCTAATGACCAGATGAAGATGAGAGAAAAGTCCGCTTCAAACCAGGATTTCTTTGCTCCCATTTTTTTTTCGGAACCTTTGGGTGAGCACCCTTCTTCAGAAGTTGATAGTGAGGGTGTACTCATGGTATGACAAAAAAAGGGCTTGGGGAGGGTACGCAAGAGATAAAAGGTTGGGAAACCCTGCCATAGGTCACAATTATGGCTTCAGTCAATCAATCAAACCATGATGGCCTTCTGATTGGGTGGTCCTGATTGAGTCCGGCCCACCCTTGGCTACTACATATCGATGCTCAGGGAAGCTGACAGGTGGGGACAAAGGGGGCAGTGTCCTGGGCCCAAGGAAACAGGGGGCCCTGAATTGGGAGCCCATTACATTGTATGTATTGAGAGGGGGGCCCTTTAAGATGATTTTGTCCTGGGCCCGGTTAAAGCTGTGAGCGGCCCTGTCGATGCTTGTCTGAGTCTAGAGATGTAACCAACACAGACATGCGCCTGCGTCAACACTCATGTCCTCACGTCCTTGTGTTATTTACTACCCCATCTCACTCTTCTGTATTACCCCTCTCCAGGTTTATGACTGTAATATTTTTCCATCCATCATCCACCCAGTCCCCCTCTCCGAGCCGCCTGTCTGATTTTACATCTGTTTCTCCCCTCGCGTCTCGTCTCGTCACATCCTCACATCACGTCAGAGCCACACACCACCAGAACGGTCACCATATCCCCCCCTGGAGGCTTAATTAAGAAAAATGAGGCCGGTGGCGTTCCCGACAGCTTAACGTTTATGACAGACTCTCCAGAGCTGCGAAGGGTCGGGGACAATATGGGATGGCTGGGGGATTGGAGACTGGAGGATCGGTGGAGACGTATTGGGGGCGTAGGGATCGGTGTGGTGGTGGTGGTGGTGGTGGCGGCGTAGGAATTCGGCGGGGGTTAGGGTGTGTCGGTCAGTAGTGATGGAGCTGAAGGGAGAGGTGAACAAACCTGGTGCGTGTGTGCGTGCGTGCGTGCGTGTCTGTCTGTCTCTCTGTCTGTCTGTCTGTCTGTCTGTCTGTCTGTCTGTCTGTCTGTCTGTCTGTCTGTCTGTCTGTGTTTGTGTTGCCACTGATGTGAGACAATAGCAAACCAGGTTTAACAGCATGATGTTGCAGCTAATTATTTCACCAGATCTCACTTGTTGCCTCAGGCCATATGCATTCTTGCATATTATTCCTTTTTCAATTTCACCGTTTGTTTTCTTGTATGTGGATGACCTCATCTTCTCAGTAGAGTAGGATGCATCAAGTCTGTACTATTCCTGGATCCATCCATGTGACGTCAGGTCAACGTCCCTTTAGGAGACCTTCAGATAGGAGAGCTTTGGAGACTTAAGGTTTAGAATAAATGGAGTTCCTTTTGCGCTGTGAATGGCATTAGCAAGCATCCTGTGCAAGCCCTCACCAAACGCCACAGAAAGAGACCCTTAGGAGAACAAACTTTAGCACACTCCTTTGCATTAGGTAGACAGGGTTTGGGGTATCTTACGTCTACTAGAAGATGTTGGATGACATCATCATCATCTTCTCTCCCTCCCCAGCAGCGGAAACCGTCTGCACCCACTGACCTCCGTCCCCCCGCCCCCACCAGCGACACGCTGCACCCCCCTCTACCTGCCGTGGGGCCTGGCCGACCCAGAGGAGCTTCAGGTGAGAATTATCACATTACATTACATTACATCAAATCACATTACATTACTTTGCACCCTCCCACTGCAACACATAACACTATAGCATTACATTACATTACATTACATCACTTTGCAATACATTGCACCCTCACGCTGCAACACACAACACTAGTATTACATTACATTATATCGCTTTGCAATAATATTTGTCAGGAATATAATATTTGTCAGGAATTATAGACTTCCCAACATGTTAAACAAAAAAGACTGTCACCATGGAACTCTGTAACGCACAATTTGTTTGTTTTTGTTTGTTTGTTTTTTTTCTTTTGCTGTTTGCCTTTTTGCCTTTATCACAGCTGTACATGACATACTCTGTATTCCACCAGTCTACACTGCCACACCTGACATTACACTCAGTACACCTGGTAAGAGAGCTGGATCTGAGGTCTCTCTGCCCGACCCTTTCCAAAAGCAATGTGTTTGTATCTTTTCATGGAATTTCATACACAAGACATATCAATGTGTTTAACAAGTGACAAAAGATACACATGCATTCACACCTGTTAGTCGTAGATGTAAATATTTTCTTCTTTCTCTTTACTGCGCAACTGTTTTGCATCACACATTTTTTAGTTAGTCCACAAATCATGTTGCCTGGCTCTTGCCCGACCTGTAGTTCCGCACAGCTTTGTGAGCTCCACTACTAGGTCTGGGAGCATGTAGCAGGATTCCATTTCCACAGTCAAAAAAATAATCGCAGCATTTATTGCTTCAAACTCAACAAATTCTTTCAAAACCGTTTTCTGTTGATCTCTAAAGCGTCAATATAGTCTATAATATGTCCTGTGACTCCTCAATGCGAGCTGCCAGTGATATTGAAGCGATAAATGCTTGGCATTATTTTTTGAGTCCAGAAATTGAATCCTGCCACATGCTCCCAGACCGATGTGTGTGTTTGGAGCGCCACCAGGGGGCTCCAGAGCACACACACAGAGGTCTGGTAGGAACCAGGCTACAAATCATGTGGAACTGTCTTGATCTGCAATCAGACATCGACAGTGAGACTTACATCTCCTGATTACGCCTCACTGATTTTCAAAGTTCCGATAAGCTAAATTTAGAACAAGTTTCAACCGTCTTTAACACAGCAAGAGTCTCGCTCCCTCTATCTAAACCCTCTCAAAATCTCTCTCCTTCAAAACCTCTCTCTCTCTCTCTCTCTCTCTCTCTCTCTCTCTCTCTCTCTCTCTCTCTCTCTCTCTCTCTCTCTCCCTTCTTCTCTCTCTGTAGCTTCTCTCTCTTTCTCTTTCTCTTTCTCTTTCTCTTTCTCTTTCTCTTTCTCTCTTTCTTTCTCTGTCTCTCTTTCTCTCCCTCTCTCTCTCTCTCTCTCTCTCTCTCTCTCTCTCTTTCTTTCTCTATCTCGCTCTCTCTCGCTCTCTCTCTTTCTTTCTCTCTCTCTCTCTCTCTCTCTCTCTCTCTCTCTCTCTCTCTCTCTCTCTCTCTCTCTCTCTCTCTCTCTCTCTCTCTCTCTGAGATAAAGACATTGCAATTAGCCCCCCAGATGCCCAGCTGATATTTTTTACCGCCTCAGACGCCAGATTTATGCAAATGAGCGCCGGTTCTGTCATAACAAGGTGAGCGAGGCCACACCACACATGCGGCAGGTAGCAGATGAGATTACAACAGACAAAAAAAATCTATCAGCTGTTAGAAGCTCAGAGAGAGCTACATCCAGTCTTGTGTCGATATGAGCAACCTGTCAAACTGATGTAGCAAGTCTTAACAATACTCTACAGTAATCCGAGTGAAGTGAAGTGAAAGTGAAAGACCAACTGGGAAATTCCAACTCCCATTGTCATTATGAGACAGCACTCCACAGCACATAAGTGCACACACGAAACCGCATTTATGTCTCACCTTCGCAAGGGTGCAGACTCCAATGTTGCCCGAAAGGGAGCAGTGTGGCGGAACGGTGCCATGCTCAGGGTACCTCAGTCATGGAGGAGGATGGGGCAGGTGACTGGTTTATTACACCCCATACTAACCTGGCAGGTTGGGAATCGAACCGGCAACATTTGAGCTACAAGGCTGAAAAACCTAACCCATGACTGCCCAGTAGCACCCCTAGGGGTTAGTGTTAGGGTTTGGGTTTGTTAACAACCTTTTGGAAGACAATGAGGATGACATCAGGCCAAATCGCGTCTGTGTTTAGTTTACGGGTAGTTTATTTTATTTAGTTTAGTTGAAACAGGGATAATGCAATGAAAGAGTCATTGTTTACAAAAGTAAAAAGATTGCTTGTGCCAGATTATAGCTAATACAGCTATATCCATCTGTGTAACCTGGACATGTTGCATTCAACTGTTTAGTAAACAGAATAAGCAACAACACTGCAGTCTCCTCTACTCTTGACAGTATACTGGTAGCTCATCTCGACGAAGCAGCTCATCTCGGCAGAACGGCGACAACACTGATTAGAATGGCTCCGACGTTTAACTCGTTTGGAATTCACCGGAAGGTGGTTGAGTTTCAGGGGTGTTGCGCTTGATTGACAACCCTCTCCGCTGAGTTGGACAGGAAGCCGTTTGATTTGGGCATTCGCAAACACGACAAGATGGAAACTTGGTACCCGAGTCGCGTCTCACGGCACTGACATCTATCTCCTCGTCCAATCAAAGAAAGATCCCTGATGACACGGAGGAGTAGTGGTAGAGGATCCTCTGTGTCTGCTACCAGCGCACACACTCATTAGAATACCAATGAGGACGCACTCTACACTACGCTCGCAGTAGCGCACGCTACGCTGTGTGTGCGCGCGTGTGTGTGTGCATGCGTGCGTGCGTGCGTGTCCCATCTACATCTTCACTCTTTTTTTCATTTCCTTGATTTCCTTTTCCACTTTTTTGTTATTCAGAAGCATATATATTTTAAAATTCTACAAGTATCTGCACCCCTTTCAGTTTGTCTTTCACTTTGGTCTCTCTCTGTCTCTTTCTCTGTCTCTCTCTCTATCTCTCTCTCTATCTACTCAATCTCTCTCTGTCCATGGGCTTTTGCCACATTTAAACTGTTCCTGTCTGTCTGTCTGTCTGTCTATCTGTCCCTTTCCTTTCTGTCTCTCTGTCTCTGTCTCTCTGTCTCTCTGTCTCTCTCTCTCTCTCTCTCTCTCTCTCTCTCTCTCTCTCTCTCTCTCTCTCTCTCTCTCTCTCTCTCTCTCTCTCTCTCTCTCTCCCCTGCCTCTCTTTGTAGCATTGTTTCTCTCTCTCTCTCTCCCTCCCTCCCTCTTTATCTTTTTGGGTCATACCCTACCAATCTCCTCAAAGCAAACTCTCTGTTAACCAGCAGAGTGGAAAATTCCGAAAGAGACGCTGGCCGATTGAGCGGAGTGTGTGTGGTGGTGAGAGAGAACACAGAGGTGTGTGTAGAGTGGGACAATGTGGAGGAGGGTGTGTGTGTGTGTGTGTGTGTGTGTGTTTGTGTGAGAGAGAGAGAGAGAGAGAGCGTGCGGGCGTGCGCGTGTGTGTGTGTGTTAGGGTGAAGGTGGTGGCACAGGAGGTGTGTGTTTGTGTGGGTGTGGGTGTGGGTGTGGGTGGGTGTGTGTGTGTGTCTGTGTGTGTCTGTGTGTGTGTGTGTGTGTGTCTGTGTGTGTGTGTGTGTGTGTGTGTGTGTGTGTCTGTGTGTGTGTGTGTGTGTGTGTGTGTGTGTGTGTGTGTGTGTGTGTGTGTGTGTGTGTGTCTACAGGGTGAAGGAGGTAGCACAGAGGATTGTGGGTTGAGGGAGGTGAAGGATGACACAGGATAAATGAGGAGCACAGCACAGGTGGGCAGCACATGCATGAAGGAGAAAAGAAATGAGACCCAGCAGGGGAGAGACTAGGGGTCAGACGGCAGCAAGCAGAAAGAAAGATTGGGG
>NC_085866.1:30603018-30608018 GCF_034702125.1 Engraulis encrasicolus | reverse complement strand
CTCCGAATGGGACGAGGTAAGGAGCACTCATCACTAAGAGGAAGTGTGCGTGCGTGTGTGTGCGTGTATGCGAGTGAATGATTATGATTGCTGTAGTCAGAAGTCATCATTGTTCACCACTGAATGGGATGAGGTGAGTTAGACTTGCGAGAGAGGTGTGCGTGTGTGCGTGCGTGCGTGCGTGCGTGCGTGCGTGCGTGCGTGCGTCTGTACATGAGTATGGGGGTGTGATGGCTCAAGTGACCGCCATCTTTGACCTCCAAGTGGAGGGATATAGGGTTGCCTCATGAGCATGTGTACATGTGAGTGGTTTTGGTTGGTGATTTGGTTGTGTGAATGTGTATGTGTGTGTATGATTATGCTAGCCGTGACCATACATTTGATGAGATGAAGGAAGTCTTAAAAAACGTTGTGAGTTTGTGTTTTAGTGTGTGTGTGTGTGTGTGTGTGCGTGTGTGTGAGTGAGTGTACAGTATGTTTGATTAGTATGGCCCAGTACAGGCTGGATGATGAGCTAGCCAGCTACCAACCACACTGGATGTGCTGGACTTGCCTCTCTTTTTTATATATATATTTTCAGCCTTTTATTAGTTTTTTTATGATGGGATAGGATTTATTTATTGATAGATTTGACAGAACATGTGTGGTGAGAGAGAGATGGGTAATGTTCGACAAAGGACCCAGGATGGAATCTAACCGTCGACGTAGCAGTCCAGTGCTCCACCATTAGAGCCACAGCAGGGCCTGGACTTGCCTCTTTTAGCAAAAAGACAGATACTCTGCCAGATCAATGGTGCCCTTAAGTATATTTACGCCCTCTGTTTTTTCCCCGTTGCTTGAGATTAATGGGCTCATAAATGCCTTTGAAAAGACTCGGGCAGCAGAGCCAGTGCAGTACTTAATCCTTAAACTATACTTGCCTTCGTTCCAGACATACCGTAGGAAGAGCGGTCTGTCCTCGGTGATAAAACACTGACTAATAGGCTAGTGTAATGATGATGCAAGCCACCCAGTCTGAAATTGACGTACTGTGTGGAAAGAAACCTGTCACCGTAGCATCTTCAGATGTGGAAGATTACTTGTTTTATTGGGCATGTGCCAAGACTAACGTTTCGACGTTGTCTCGTCTTCTTCAGAGTCAATATCATAATTATATTGATTCTCAAGAAGACGTGACAATGTTGAAACGTTAGTCTTGGCTCTTGCTCAATGAAACAAGTAAACTTACACATCTGAGGATGCTCCGGTGACTCCTTTCTTTCTCTGCAACTGCCAGTCCTTTCTCGTGACGCAACAGATTGTGAAGTGCAGGATTGCGGAGGATATCTCTCTTTTCTATATGACGCACTGTGTGTATGAGATTAATCACTGGCTAAATGATGACTTATTGTATGTATGTAAAATACTTGAAACTTAACATAAGCTAACTAAGCTAACTTTGCTAACTAGGCTAAATGTTCTCCATCCTCACATGCTCCGGACCTGGTAGTCGATAGCGGATGAGCGTCGTTTGCGTGTGCAATAGCTGATAGCTGATGTGTCTGTATGCATACTTTTCGACCCCAAAGATTAAAGTGGAGAGGCAAAAATACCCCAATAATAATGAAAATGTGGATTGCTGTCTTCTATCCACTTACGCTCATGCTTCAGTCATTATCATTTTATAAATCTGACCCTGCAATGTTGCTGAAGTTGGCGCCTTATGACGGCATATCTATGTATGTACATGTCTCCTGCCCGCTTTCTCTTTGTCTGGCATCATGACTTAAAAAGAGGAAAGGTGCCAAGATGTGCATCATGTTCATTTTTTTTCTTCATGTTTCTCTCTCTCTCTCTCTCTTTCTCTCTCTCTCTCTCTCTCTCTCTCTCTCTCTCTCTCTCTCTCTCTCTCTCTCTCTCTCTCTCTCTCTCTCTCTCTCTCTCTCTCTCGTCCTTCTTTCAGGGTCTTTCTCTGTCTCACTTTCTCTGTCTTGTTCTCTCTCTCTCTCGTTCACTCAACTCTCTCTCTCCCTCTCTCTCCTTCTCTCTCTCTCCATCTCTGCCTGTCTTTTCCCTCCCTCCTTCTGTAGTATGGGATGCCTGTGTGTACTGCTGAATCATGCTCAACAGGTTACTAAGACCTCAGACTTTCATTTCATCTCCCCAGGATAGAGGCAGTTCACACACACACACACACACACACAAAGTAACACACACACAGTAACACACAGAGAGAGACACACAGTTTCCATCTACTAGTCTGTGGGTACTGAGTTGCAGGCCCTCGGCTTTGGTTACTGTAAACTGGTGTCATTGCCTTGAAAAGAATCTGAGTTAGTTGGAAGTGGATATTCAGTAGTTGGGGAGGCTTCGTGAACTGGAAGAAAACAACATATTTTCAGTCGTTGGTATGTGTCAGGACAAGTGATATATTGCTGTTATAATACACAGTGTGATGTGATTCATGACATTAGTCTACTTTTCCTGGCATTCTTAGTGTTACGACACACTTTATTCACCCTCTTAAAAGCAGTACAGATGTGTGCTGTGTTGTTGTGCTTTGGTTAATAAGGTTTCAATTACGTGATGATTACCACTTCCTCCCCCTATCCTCCTTCTCCTCTCACCACTTATCCTCCTCCTTTCTAAATTCCTCTTCCTCCTCCTTTCTGCTCTCCTTCCTCTCTTTCTTTACTCCTGCTTCTTCCTCCTTCTCTTCTTTCTCTCCTCCTCCACCACCACTTTTTTTTTACCTTTCTCCCTCCTCCTCCTCCTGTTCCTCTTCCTCTCCTCTCCTCCTTATTACTCATCCTCTTCTTCTCACCCCCTCCTCCTCCTCCTCCTCCTCCTCATTCCCCTCCTCCTCCTCCTCCTCCTCATTCCCCCCCTCCTCCTCCTACTCATGTCTTTATTATGGTTACTAGTGATAACACTGACACAGCCCCCAGCTGCACTGCATCAGGCCAGGAGCACTTGGAGATGACGGCAACACACACAGGCAACTCACAGCCAACACACGGTCGACTCACACAGCCAACACACACGGCCAACACACACAGACAACACACACACAGGCAACACACACAGGCAACTCACAGCCAACACACACGGTCGACTCACACAGCCAACACACACGGCCAACACACACAGACAACACACACACAGGCAACTCACAGCCAACACACGGTCGACTCACACAACACACACAGGCAACTCACACAGGCAACTCACACACAGGCGACTCACACACAGGCAACTCACACACAAGCAACTCACACACAGGCAACTCACACACAAGCAACTCACACACAGGCAACTCACACACAGGCAACTCACACACAGGCAACTCACAGCCAACACACACGGTCGACTCACACACGGGCAACTCACACAACACACACGGGCAACTCACACAGCCAACACACACGGGCAACTCACACAACACACACGGTCGACTCACAGCCAACACACACGGTCGACTCACACAACACACACAGACAACACACACACAGGCAACTCACACAGCCAACACACACAGAGGACTCACACGGCCAACACAAAGCAATAAATCCACCCGTGTGTGTGTGTGTGTGTGTTTGTGTGTGTGTCTGCGTGTGTGTGTGTGTGTGTGTGTGTGTGTGTGTGTGTGTGTGTGTGTGTGTGTGTGTGTGTGTGTGTGTGTGTGTGTGTGTGTGTGTGTGTGTGTGTGTGTGTGTGTGTGTGCGCGAGTGTGTGTGTGTGCGAGTGTGTGTGTGTGTGTGCGAGTGTGTGGAGTGTGAACATATGCCTTATAAAGTGCTGCGGTGTTCTGACACAACATGGCAATATTCCATCTTTTGCCACTGCTGTACTGCAGCCCTCTGGCTGGTGTGCGTGTGTGCGTCTGTGCTTGCGTGCGTGCGTGCGCATGTGTATCTGTGGGAGAAGAGAGTGAGTGTGTGTGCGTAAGTGTGCTCTTTTTTTCTGTGTAACAATCAGTGTTTCTATTTCTCGTCCTATATTGATTGTGGTCGGTCAACACCTGCGCTACACCCCCCACCCTCCCTCTCCCTCCCTCCATCTCTCAGCAGGTACATTTTGTTTTGAATGGACAACTACTCCTTGTGCCTTTTCCCTTTTTAAACCTGTCTCTGGTTTGATTATTTTGTTCTCCCTCCTTGTGTGTTGCAGACTTGTTTTCCAATTGCAGACGATCGTGCGCGTGATTGCTGATAGCGGATGCATTTGTGTGAGTGTGCGCGTGTGCGCGTGCGTGTGCTATCGCTCGTTAAAAACAATTGTCTCCTATAATGGCTACAGTATATGCGGGTCAATCAGCCACTGTCCATGCAGCCATTATCTCCTAGACTTTATTAGCCTCCACAGTGAGGACACACACACACACAGACACTTTTGCTGTCTTAAACACGCACACACACGCTGTCTTACAGGCACGCACGCGCACACACACACACACACACACACACACACACACACACACACACACACACACACACACACACACACACACACGCACGCACACGCACACGCACACCTCCTCTAGCCACATCTCTGCAGTCTGTCCTAGTGAGTGACTAGCCCATTATTTCAGCATAATGAGAGTGTGAGGAGGGGTGGACGGGTGGCTCCATCACTTTGTACTGTTGTGCTTTATAAGGAACAGATGGTTGGGAACGGCACATGTCGTTGTACTTTTGATGCTGACATACGCTACTCAGCATCTCGTACTGGCGCAGATGAAATGGGTACACTTACACAGGGTGTAAGCAGGGACATGCTGGTGTTTAAATGTTTGTGATCATATCTGCTCTGATAGTTAGCTTATACTGTACTGCCCTACAAAGCAGAAAGGCAGTAACTGTGCATAACTCCGAACTAAGTAAAATGACTTAAAAATCATTCTGTTGTCCATCTTAAGTAGTAGGTTTAGGTAGATTATTGACATGGGACTGTTTTTTAACTCTACATTACCACATTCTTTACCAATATCAATCTTTTGTACTTTTACATTTTATATACCG
>NC_085866.1:30545518-30595518 GCF_034702125.1 Engraulis encrasicolus | reverse complement strand
GCACACACACACACACACACACACACACACACACACACACACACACACACACACACACACACACACACACACACCCTATTGGAGCCTGAAGTGTCATTTTCCAATTGAGAGGGTGATCTCTGTGAAAGAGGGCTCAGAAGACACACACACACACGCACACACACACACACAACTTTGACTCCACAGAAGATAAATGAATGGCTTTGGGGAGGGACGGGACGGTTGAAAGGAGCCTCCTCTTGACTCCCACATCCCAGCATGGGGTCCCCAACACCCCCCTTTTGACACACACACACACACGCACACACACACACACACACACACACACACACACACACACACACACACACACACACACACACACACACACACACACACACACACACACACACCACACAACCCACACACACCACTCTCTCTCTCTCTCACACACACACACATATGCAACACACAACCCACGCAGGTCCATCCATCTCTTTCTACTTATAAATGGCTTCATCTACTCCCAATAGTATGTGTTCCTTAGCTTAGCATTTCTATAGAAGAAAAGAAGAGTGTGCCTGAAAAAGAAGCATGGTCTCTCCATTCTGCTCAGTTTGAGTTTGAGTGGCTGTTTTAGACTTCAGGGGGATTGGATTGAGTTGGTATTAGTTTAGCTGCTGTGGTCCCTGACATGGGTTGTGGCTGAGGTTTTTTTGGGGGGGTACAAACAGGCTTAGTAAAGATATCTCTCTCTCTCTCTCTCTCTCTCTCTCTCTCTCTCTCTCTCTCTCTCTCTCTCTCTCTCTCTCTCTCTCTCTCTCTCTCTCTCTCTCTCTCTCTCTCTCTCGGGCACTTTCAAGTGTTTGTTGATACTGCTTAGTGCACACCTGTTGAGTTAGTATGTAGCGCGTCCGTGTGTGCATGTGGTAGCTGAGTGCCAGAGAAAGAAAAACTGACTGTCTCTCTTAAAAGGTCGAAGTTGTAAGCAAGTGGACTCATTTTAGGAGATTGTCAACATTTTACCTTTCATCTAAAAAGCCGTGCGTGCGTGTTGAAGGATTCAGCGTTCAGCTGTGTAGTTGTAAGCGTGTCATTGTTTTTTTTGTATCAGAAGGTTCTTTTCTTCATTTGGCTTTCAGGACCCTGTTTTGTCCAAAGTGTGGTTGCTAACGAACTTAGCAACTTCCTTGGTTGCAATGCAATTTAAGTGTGGTAGTCCGATGAAGAGCGAATAGCTAGAGTTTACTTGGGGTGGGGGGTAGCAAAACGCGAGCAAGTGTGCAGACATTCATCTTTATCATTGCAGTGCAATTTCCTATAGGCAACCTACTAAATTGCTAACTGGTTAGCAACGACACTGTCGAGAGACACACACCCCTGTCTTTCTTCTTATTGTGTTGTGAAGTGTTGGCTGTTCTCCGGTGTCAGACCTGGGGGAGTGTTTGCCAGTGTGCCTCTATGGGCGGGCGGGTGGTCAGGCGGGCGGGCAGGTTGGCACAGCTCTGCGTTGGGCACAGGCCCCTATTGTCCTCCCCACAATGCAGGTGCCAGCTGCCAGTGGCCACTGATGCTCACGGGAGGAGCAGGGGCATGCATGCCATTCAGCCTAGCCAGGCTATGCCCTCCTAGTGACGGAACACATTTGCCGCTGCTTCTAGTCAGGCCAAGAGCAATGTAAATATCCTTTCTGATCTCCTAAAAAAACGGGAACTCCACCCACTTAACGGGACACCAGTCAACCAGTAGCAAACCTAGGGAAGCGGGTCAGCCATTCCATTTGGGAAACGTTAATTGTTATGGTCTTGGTCAGACCAAGTTTCGGAAGAGATTTGAAAGTCGATGATAATCAGGCTAATTCCGCCAGACAGTCAGGATGCCACTTGGGAGTTAATGGTGTCCCCAACCCTCTCTCTCTCTTTGTCTTGTTCTGTGACACTCTTTCTGTCACACAAATACACACATACTTGATTCTCACACACACTGATTCTCCTTCTCTCTATCTGTCTGTCTGTCTGTGTCTATCTCTCTCTCTCTCTCTCTCTCTCTCTCTCTCTCTCTCTCTCTCTCTCTCTCTCTCTCTCTCTCTCTCTCTCTCGCTCCCTTTCTCTATCTCTCACACGCACACACACACATACCCTTTCTCTCTACCTCCCACACAGACACTCCCCCTTTTCATTTCTCCTCCATTTCAGCTGCTGACCTCTGCTCTCGTGACCTCTGATCCCCGGGCTGCCATTGTGTGTGGCACAGACACTGTGGGCTCTCCCACTAGCGGCGCCGCCTTCCCCATTTAACCATGGAGACACCCTTAATCTGTGTGTGTGTGTGTGTGTGTGTGTGTGTGTGTGTGTGTGTGTGTGTGTGTGTGTGTGTGTGTGTGTGTGTGTGTGTGTGTGTGTGTGTGTGTGTGTGTGTGTGTGTGTGTGTGTGTGTGTGTGTGTGTGTGTGTGTGTGTGTGTGTGTGCGCACGCACGCATACGCGTGTGTGTTTGTGTCTGTGTGCATGTCTGTGTGTGTCTGCGCACGAGTGTCTGCGTGCGTGCGTGCGTGTGCGCGTGCGCGTGTGTGTGCAGACTGTTGTGATTGTTATATTTGTGGTACTCCACTTAACTGTTCAGCTAATTCTTTAGAGCTGTGTTTGTCCATTTTCGTTTCGAGATATTCACCGCTACTGCCGATCTGTTGTCCATATTTTACTTCTTGCTTTTAAGCTTACACATGCATTTTCTTTCCTTGTGCCAGGTATCTTTGGCTTCTTTTTTCGGTCCTTATTTCGGTCCTTATTCGGTCCTTATTCGTATTGGACATGATTTTTCTGTTGGCTAGATGGTAGGGTATGTGTGTCGAAGGGGGTGGTGAGAGTCCCAAAACGACCTTGTGATTTATTATTTAGTTGCATTCTAGTCCTACAGCAGACCCCAAGGCCATTCAGATAAGGATTTTTTTTTTTTTTACTAAATCGATTTCTTTTGTAACACTCCACCCTCAACACCAAGCTGGCAGAAGCCTCCTCCACGGATGGGGATTTCGTTTTCCTCCCGCGACACAACAACTTTTTTTTGTACAAGTTCATTTATTTAAGAAAGGGACAGCATATATTGCCAGCATTTAAACACAAATGCTAGATATACAAGATTATAGCCAAGAGGCTACAACACATACCCATCATATCCTAGTAGAGTTATTTTAACAAGCTGCACCTCATGGTCCTTGACTGCTCCACGCTCACACCAAAACCCACTTCTGCGGTACATTATGAGGATTAATAATACCTGCGTAGCTCCACACTGGTCATTGCAGACTGCAAGGAGATGCTATCAATATTGCATTTGGGCCTAGTCCCCTGAAGGCATGTGACGTGACCACTAGAAGAGAGATGGATTGTGGGTAAAATCTGGCCTGGTCGTCTCCAATCCTTCCCTGGGGGTGTCCTTTCCTTATGTACAGTACCCATACTGCATGACTAAAGGCATGGTACCACTAGAAGAGATGGATTGTGGGTGATTCTGGACTGGTAGTGCCCTCCTAATCCTACCCTCAGGGGGTGTCCTTATGTACAGTGCTATAATACTGAACTAGTTGACAGATTGGGACGGCCCTGTCCTATAATGAACACAGGACAGGGGAATGGCCATCTTTGCCTGAGGGACTTGGGGGACTTACGTGGGGCGTGCGTGCGTGCGTGATTGTGCGCGCTTGCGTGTGTGTGTGTGTGTGTGTGCGTGCTTTTTGTGTGTGCGTATGTGTGCACGTTTATGCGTCTGTGTGTGTGTGCATGTATGTGTGTGTTTGGGAGTAGATTTACAAGGTCTGTGGCCTCGGCAGAGGTCCCTTGGCAATGCCCTATTGCATTAGGGGGTGGTTACATTGGATACTGTATACACGGGCAGATTGGCATGGATGTCTTTTGAAAAGACTGACCGTTGTGAGAGAAACCACAGACAGTTACATTTAGTTTGTTTTACTAGTTTGTACAAGCTAATAGTCAGATTGTCTCTCAGATTTGACCAAAATTATATTGAGTTTTACACTCTTCTATGCCAGTAATTCTTCTTAAAGCAATATACTGTGTGACCTTGTAAAAAACAGCGTTTTGCAGGTTAATTTTCCCGTCGACAACAAAAGTGCTATTGGGAGTACCATTTCAAGCACGACAAATTGAAACAAGGTACCAATCTATCAGGGACTGTTTCTCTCTCTCTCTCTCTATCCCTCTCCCAAAAGTAGCACTGTGTATTTTGACAGCTATTGAAACAATTTACCAATCTCCACAGTACCAGTGTCTCTGTCTCGCTCTGTCTAGTATGTCTGTGTCTCTGTCCTGAAGCCAGCATTGCATTTCAACAGTGATTGATGACACGAAACAGTCGCTTGGCTCGGATTGAACATTTGCACATATGTTTTATTTATTTCCTGCCTTAAGTCACACTCTCAGTCATATGGCCGATCTATGAAGATGACTTCTCTGTCCTGTCCTCTCCTCTCCTCTCCTCTCCTCTCCTCTCCTCTCTTCTCTTCTCTTCTCTTCTCTTCTCTTCTCTTCTCTTCTCTCCTCTCCTCTCCTCTCCTCTCCTCTCCTCTCCTCTCCTCTCCTCTCCTCTCCTCTCCAGCATAGGAACTACAATAGGCATGATAACATTAGCCTATTATGTTGTGTTGTGTGTGTGTGCGCGCCTGCTTCTTTGTGTGTGTGTTTTGTATTTCTCTCCCAGAGTGCTCACCTGTGAATAGGTTGTTTTGACATCTCGTATCTGCTAGTAAGGTCGCCGTCACTGGTGTGGTGACGGAGTGCAGTGAAATGAGTTGTCATGGTGTTTGGTGTGAGGCTTGTTCATACTGACACTGTGACTAAGGGATTGTTTTCTATGGTGTGTACTGTAGTCACTCTGTATTGTCTGGTACTGTTACTAAAACCTGCTGGCTACAAAACGAAAGGCCCTGACAGGTCCTGGCTTGCATTTCTCGAAACCTTAGCTGCTAACTACGTTAGCTACTTTGTTGTTTGCCATGTAATTTCCCGTTGGCAACTACCCAAGTTGCTAACCGGCTAACAACTACGCTTTCGAGAAACGCACCCCTGAGCTGCTCTGCTCTGTTGAAAGTAAAATGTGTGACCCCTTTACTGTAAAGTGGTCTTCTTTTGTTTTTTCTTCTCTCCACAGCAGGTTGTTATTGTGCGTGTGGAATGGGCTACGGGTCTCTGTATTTTTATGTCCTCAGCCCCCAGAGCATGTTATCAGGGAAATTAGTCAGGTTGCGCACACGCATGCACGCTTGCGCACACGCACACGCACATACCGGTACTCACGCTGGCACATGCATGCACGCACGCACACGCACACGCACACGCACACGCACACGCACACACACACACACACACACACACACACACACACACACGTCCTCCTCCTCCTTGCTGGCTGCAGTGCAGTGTTGTATTGTGCTGTGCCACGCTGAGCTGAGCTATGCTCCAGACCTGCTGTGACGTCTGTATCAGAGGCACTGGCCCGTGACCAGCAGCAGACCAAGCAGCTCACACTCTCACTCACACTCTCACAGAGGAGCCACGGAGCCCACTGCTGGTTATAACAAGTAATGAAACACACTCACATAGACAGATAGGCCTTTATTAGGCAACAGAGAAACAGTGGTGGTTATACACTGCTTAATGGGCGTTAGAGGTGTTTAGGAATTTAGGGAGACCTTGTACCGTAGGAGAACACTGCATGTGAAGTCATGAAGAAAAAGCACTCCGAAAAATCCCCCTGCTTGTTATAATAAACAGTGCAGCTCTAAAAGGGTATAAATACTAAACAGCGTTGGTTATCATGTAGTCTAATGAAACAGCCTGTCTTCAAAATGCATTATTATTTTTGGCGAGAACTGTGGTTTATGTGAAGTAATGACCTAGCCTGGCACACTGTACGAAGGCATTAATATTATTCTGTGATGGTGGTGCTTGTTACTGATGCGTAATGAACCATCCTCATCGCGCTGCCTATTTATATTAAATGCGCTATACAAATAAACTTACAGAAAGGGATTAATATTAGACACTTGTGGAGGAAACACAGCTTGTTATGTAGGGTCATTTCACGAGAGATCAAACACTTTGGGACCCGACCGACACAGATTTCAATCATACTTAGTGTGCCTTTTTAGTAGCAAGGTAGCACCCCAGAACTGCATTTGTGTGAATCTGACATGAATATTATGGGAGAAACAGACTAGCAAAGGTTTACATATGAGGGTAGGACACTATACATTCAGCCTTGATTCTATCAGTCAGTGTAAGTCACAAAAATATGTCTGTGTTGTTGTTTGAAAGCTATTTTCTGGCTCTACAAATTACACAAACAGCATGGAATACAACAACCCTCAGAATATGAATTATGATAAATTGAAAAATTAAAAATTGAATATCAAAAAAACGTAGATTTTAAAATGGCCAGTTCCTTGTCTAAACGTAGCCTGCAATGTCATGAACAACACCTGAAATGCTGGTGTTTGGTACTTTTTTCATTTCAGAGATAATGGGACTCAAAAATATAGAATCATACAGATCACGTTGTAATAATATGGTAATACCATAGTAATATCACATGACAGCATGTCTATCGGAATATGCCACAAAAAATGGTCAGTCCATGGTCCCAGATTTCAAACACCAAGGCAGATGTTCATTCAAATGATGATTTCTGAATGTTTGAACATTCCTTCTCTATGTACCGGTACCTGTGCCATCCTCCCTTTACTTTAAAGAGAGAAACAATGGCTACACTCTCATTTTGTACTCCACCAGTGCATTTGATACAGCAGCTGTGTCTTTTGTACATAATGCACAAGTACCCTTTGAGCACCTGGAATAGGGGCCCACGAGGGTGCAGGGCCCACCGGGAAAATGCCCGCTATGCCAGATGGCCAGTCCAGCCCTGTCCCTGACATTACTCTATTACTACTTCATTACAACTCATTTCAACCTTTATGTCCCATTATCTATTAAATGAATAAAGAACCACACACACCATTTTCAGGTGTTGTTCATGACCTTACAGGCTACGTTTAGACTAGAAACCGGACATTTAAAAATATACGTTTTATAAGATATTCAATTTTTAAATGTTCAATTCATCATAATTCATATTCTGAATGTTGTTGTATTCCATGCTATCTGTGTAATTTGTAGAGCCAGAAAATAGCTTTCAAACAGAGGGATCTCATAGGGATCTGTTATCATGCATTATTATATGGTTGTGACGTCATCGGTCGAATGCTCCATTCATTTCAACAGGGCTCCCCAACGTTCGCACGTCTGTTATTTTTCGATAACGGACGGGTTGGTCTATAACAGACCGCTAAATGGCAACAAGACTTTTCACTGCTAAAGCGACTTTTCAACAAGACTCTTATCAGCTGCTGTGATAGACAACACCTGTTGTCCTGGCTACCTAGCTGTTGCCTAGCGGTGTTCCACAACGGCACTGTTTTGTTTTGCGCAGCAACAATCTTAACATTAAATAGGCCTAAAGAAATGTCCCCGCCATGTGTGAGTCATTTAAGGATATCCATATAATAAGCGGGTTAACTTTCGGCGAGTCGGTCGCTTTGTGGAATAGCAGCACTCCGCTCCGCGTCGGGGTCTAAAGATTCTCTCTGTCGTGCTGCTATTCCACGGTAGCGACCTTCTCGCCGAACGTTAACCCTTACGTAATGGAGCATTCACATTATTTTTCCTCCCAACACGTGTGTACAGGGTGCACAGGTGGCTAATGCAAACGCTGATTTAAATACCATATTTACCGTAATTTAAGCACCACATTTTCTCAGAACACTCAAAATAAATAATATATTTTAGTAGGGGTGTAAATAGTAATCGATATCAATGCATCGATCCTACGGCCAGCAATCGAATTATCTTGTATCATGGGGCATTCTTCAGTATCGAAGATAATCAAATCGCTGGCCCCTGCCCAATGCCCTAGCTCCATAACATAATAGAAGTAGAAAAGTGATTGAGAAAAATCGAATCGTATCGTATCGTGGGGCATTCTTAAGTATTGAAAATAATCGAATTGCTGCATTAAGAAATCGATATTGAATCGTATGGTCATGGAGGCTGTGATTTAAACCCCTATATTTTAGCGAAGGACACACACACACACAGTGAAATAGCATGGATTGTTTATTTGACCGGAGCCTTATAAGCCTGTTGTGGATGTGTGCAAGTGTGTAAGACGCGCTGGTTCACATGAATCTTGGGAAGATATGTTGTAGGCACTAGTGTTTTTTTATGTAGCACATTTTGAAGAGTATTTCAGACACGGAGGCAGGCAGAGCCACACTGTTATTTCAACACATGCTCTGTGCGCTTCTCAAAGTACTATATTTAATCTTATTTCATCATCGAAGATTATGCTTCAACCAGGATTGTTCTGCTCCCACATGTTTTTTGGAAGGGGGTTCTCCTGAAACATCACAGAAAAAAAAAATATGGGGGAGCAGAAAATCCTGGTTAAAGCAACCATTTTAGTCCTGGTCCCAAGTGACACATTTGGGGGTGCAAGCTTCTACCTACATCATCTACGATTACACCACGTATCATGTTCATGCCAAAGATTTTAGCGTTTGTGAACTAGAAAGTTGATTCGCAATGCGAACGGCTCCAACAAAGTGCTGCGCACTGCTCAGCTAAAATTCGATTCCATTGTTTTCAATAGAACCACGCACACTGGCGCCGATGTCCGCGGACATTCACCGATGTCGGATAGCAATTAGAGACAAGTTTTATTTTGTCGGCGCCGCCCATTGACTATCAATGCAATGTTCGTGTGAAATTGGGTTTGGGGGTCCGAATTCTGTCGGAAGCAAAAGTGCGCCGCACTTTGTCGGAGCCGGTGTACGGAAGCCCTAAGAGTAGCATGCATCAACACATTTTGGTCAGATGTGCTCTGAGCAAAGCTCCGGTACATGCAATATGACCCTGGGGGAGACACCAATGTGTTTTACACTGCTCTGACCAGCAGCGTATTGATGTAGGGCTGCTGTCAACAGGCAGGTCAGACGGCGGGTGGACATACGTATTGTAAGGCCATTTCAAATCACTGGAGCCTTGTTTGGTTGGTTCACCTCACATGTCGAGCATCATGCATTGCTCTAGTAAACAATCATGCGGCTACAGACACATGGGCTGAAGGTGACGGGTGGGCCGCCCAGGGGTTGGGGAATTGTGAAATGGGGGTTAGTCCTTGGTCAATCCAATAAAGAATGAATGGAGAATAAAGGTATTGGAAACGCTTCAGTTCCCCCAACTCCACATCATCCAGATGGGGCATTCACTGACCTCCAACGATCCCCCTTCTCTAGTAAACACCAATAACTCCTCCTCTCCTCTCCTCTCCTCTCCTCTCCTCTCCTCTCCTCTCCTCTCCTCTCCTCTCTCTCCTCTCTCTCCTCTCCTCTCCTCTCCTCTCCTCTCTCTCCTCTCCTCTCTCTCTCTCTCCTCTCTCTCCTCTCCTCTCCTCTCTCTCCCTCCTCCTCTCCTCTCCTCTCTCTCCTCTCCTCTCCTCTCCTCCTCTCCTCCTCTCCTCTCTCTCCTCCTCTCCTCTCCTCTCCTCTCTTCTCTCTCCTCCTCTCCTCTCCAGTCCACCTCTTCTCTCCTCTCTTCTCTTCTCCTCTCCTCTCTTCTCCTCTCCTCTCCTCTCCTCTCCTCTCCAGTCCTCCTCCTCTCCTCTCCCCTCCTCTCCTCCTCCTGTCGGTCTGGGAGCTGTACATCAGCCCCACAGCTGCTGATGAGGAGCCAGGGGAGATGGGAGATGGGAGATGGGAGATGGATGGGAGATGGGAGATGGGAGATGGCAATGCTGCTGCACCTCATAGTCCAAAGGCTGCCTGAGGATGAGCATCTGTCCCTCCTGTAGTCAAGGCAAGACACTCTGTGTCTTTGTATCTTTGTCTGTGTGTGTGTGAGTGTGGGTGAGATGGGTTGTGCATGTGTGGATGAGATGGAGTGTGTATTTACAAAGCTACAAGGATATTTTATTGTTCAGTACTTCATTGATCCCGAGGGGAGATGACACATACGTACATGGACACGCCAGGGATGGTAAAATGTGCAGTAGAAATTGCTGATTGTTTTCATAGAGGATGTCTGTCCATGTTTTTCCAAGGACAGACATGCACCTGTCGTGTGCGTGCGTGCGTGCGTGCGTCGTGGGACATTGTTTTCAATGCCATCTTGTGCTTGTTAACGGGTTGTCATTTGAGAGGAGTAATGGTGCTTTAGAGCGGGTGTTTTATATTCTGGGTGTGACAACAGCTTCGCTGTAACAGGGCCCAGTGGGGATACAGTTGGAGAGGCGTGGTACTGAAGACAGACAACACTCGAAATTCAACACAGACTGAATTTAAAAGCACCCTTGTAGAAAACCTGCAAGCTAATCAAGTTGGTATTAACCAGATAAAATACAATGCAGATTTTTGTAGACTTTCAGGCCTTTCTGGCTTTGTGTACCTGTTCTGAGAATGGCTACTGGTTGTTGCATCGTCATCTTGATGGTCTCAAATAGCTGAATAGCCCTGGTTGCGTGAACTCTGCAATATTAATAATAAACAGTCAAAACAAGTTGATAAGGTCACAAAGAGATTTGGTAAAACATCACTTCAGTGGCTACTTCAGAACAAGTCTTGCCAAGGCTTTCCAAAGGCGCTCTACAGGGTTAAATTAAAAAACCCTTTGTTGTGATTGGCTTTCTGGCTTTGTGTACCTGTTCTGAGAATGGCTACTGGTTGTTGCTTTTGATCGACATCTTTGTTGGTCTCAAATATCTGAATAGTCCTGTTTCTGTGAACTCTGCATTAATAATAATGAACAGTCAAACATGTTGACAAGTTTCAGAGGTCTGGTAAAACATCACTTTAGTGGCTAATTCAGTACAAGGCTTTCCAAAGGCGCTAACTGGGAGGAATTAAAAACCCTTTGTTGTGATGGGCGAATGTGTTTCGAACAAGTGTCTTCCTCAGAGCCTGGCTGACCAGGTTTTTGACTCTAATATTTTGAAGGTAGATTAACTTGTCCTGACAGTTAAACAGGTAGACTTTGACGCGGATGTGGCAATGAAGTGCACTGTGCTTAATAGCCTCTGGAATGGTGCCTGCAATCACATGTGGTTCAGTGGGCTCGACATAAAGCTTTTAAAGCATTTCCATAATTTCACAAGCTTGCAATCTTGTCTAACGTTTATACCCTGCATTTAGAATTAACATCCCTGTGCACCACACCACATATAGAATGCTTTATCCTGGTGCAATAGCAGTCATTATCCCGCAGGTTTGAGGAGCGGAGTTGGGAGCTGTTAGCCATGCGTGACGCTAGCAAGACGCTTTATAGGGTAATTATAGAGCAGGCAGGGTCTATCTGATGCACACACTCGTCATCCAGGGAGTCTTGGGGGTGGAAGTGAAGGATGAAGAGAGAAAGAGGAGGAGGAGGAGGAGGAGGAGGAGGAAAAAAGGAAAGTGGCGAGAGAGAGAGAGCAAGAGAGAGGAAGAAAGACAGACAGAGTGTGAGAGAAAGAGTCATGGGGGTGAAAAGAAAGATGAGAGGGAGAGGTAGAGAAGGAGAGCGAGAATCTTGGGGGTGGAAGGAGAGGAACAGATGAGTCATCAGCAGCAACTTATTCACAAGCCGCACTGGCGCCAAGCAATAGAGAGAGAGAGGGAGAGAGGGAGAGCGAGGGATACAGAGAGAGAGAGAGAGAGAGAGATACACACAGAGAGAGAGAGAGAGGGTAATAGAGGGATGCAGAGAGAGAGCAATAGAGAGAGAGAGAGAGAGAGAGAGAGGGTTAAACCGGGGTAATTGGAGAGGGTAAGAGCAAACATCACTGCCATCCCGACACACACACACACACACACACACACACACACACACACACACACACACACACACACACACACACACACACACACACACACACACACACACACACACACACACACACACACACACACACACACACACACACACACACACACACACACACACTCCCCAACCTCCTATCTCACCTCCAATTACTTCCTGCTATGAGCCGCTATGAGGCAACTCAACGTCTATTGAATTGAATGATCAGAATTAGCTCCACCAACTCAGTGGTGCGCATCCCCGTCTCCTCAGAGATCTTCTCGTGTGTGTGTGTTTGTGTGTGTGTGTGTGTGTGTGTGTGTGTGTGTGTGCGCGCGCGTGCGTGCGCGCACGCGCATATGTGTGTGTGTGGTGTGTGCGCGCGCGCGCGCCCGCCCGCGCGCGTGTGGTGCGCGCGCGCGTGTGTGTGATAGAACCACTGTATAGTGTGAGTGTGTGTTCAATGCAAGAGGAAGTGTGTGTGTGCTGTGCTGAGAACTTCTTGTGATTTTATTCATGGCTCTGGTTTCAAAAGCACATGAAGTTGAGATGTCTGTCAAGATTCCCATATGCGTTTGAGACATCTCTCTACTCTCGCACTGCATAAGGAAGGAAGTGTAGGAAGTAACATTTCATAAGGACGTAACATTTCACTTCTGTATAGATATGCATACCTTTTATGTCTGAGGAAATGTGAGTGGCTGATGTCTCCCAGTATGTCTGAGATTTTAATGTGTGTGTGTGTGTTTGCGCGCGTGTGTGCGTGTGTGTGCGTGTGTTGGGCCAGACAAGTACGATGCAGCGGTCACCGTGTTGCTAAATGACTTTTTCTCCTCAGCAGAGACAGTGGCGTTCCAGAGTAAAGCCCAGGAGACCTCTGTCCCATCACAGTGTAAGCGCACCTCCGCCATCTCCACCTCCTCCCCTACCACTTCCCCTTCCACCTCCTCCTCCTCCGCCTCCGCCCCATGTCCCACTTCTCCTGCTCCTCGCCTGTGGTGGTGTAGTGGGACTGAGGCAGGTGAGGGGGGTGAGGAGGGGGGTGCGAAGGGAAGGGGAGAGGAGAGGGCGTGATGGGCACACCACCACCTCTTCTCCTCCACCTCATGCAGGACTGGACTGGCCATCTGGCATAAGGGGCATTTCCCGGTGGGCCCTGCACCCTTGTGGGCCCCTATTTTCAGAACTGTTAAAAACATTTTTTTTTAAAAGTTGTACATCTCTGAAAATAGGGGTCCACGAGGGTGCGGGGCCCACCTGTGAGTCAGTTCTGCGCCGCTAATGATGAGGGGCCCCTTTAAGCCAAAAGTGCCCCTTTAAGCCAAAAGCCAAAAGTGCCTATTTCTCCCCCAGTCCAGCCCTGGCCCCATGTCTCATTTATCCTGCTTCAGGCAGGTGGTGATTGGTTCTGAGGCCAAGGAGTCGGGGGATGAGGAGAGGAGAGGAGAGGAGAGGAGGGGTAGAGGAGAGGAGAGGAGCGGAGAGGAGAGGAGAGGAGAGGAGAGGAGAGGAGAGGAGAGGAGAGGAGAGAGCTGGATTGGCACAACACCTCCACTTCCTCTCCTCACCGCACCGCCACCTCCTTCATCTCCTCTGCCCCATGTCCCACTTCTCCTTCAGGCCAGGCAGGGGCCTGCATACTGGCTCTCAAAAGTCTGCACACCCCTCTTCAAAAGCTAGGTGTTTGTGATTTAAAATATAAGAATGTTCATTTTTTTATGTAACAACCTGAAATTTGAACAGGGGTGTGTAGACTTTCAGGGGGCACTGTACTTCCTGTTTGAGGCGGTGTAGTCCTCCTGGGGGCTGACATGAGGTGAGGTTAGGTGAGGTGAGGTGTGGTAAGGTGAGGTGGGATGTGGTGAGGGCTGGATGGATGTGTTGTGTGGCAGAGGCTGACAGACTTGGCTCGAGAAAGTAAAAGTCCTGGCATAATACAGTTCCCCTGTTTCTGTTTGTTCCTGACGCAGGTAATTTCATTAATTAGCTCGTCTACCTTTCCCGAATTCGGTAGACGATCCTAATTACGATAAGCAGGTTAAGTGAATTTACCTGGAACAAACAAACAAACGTATGGCAGGAGATTTACTTTCTGTCTCCGGGATGTCTGCCTCTGCTATGCAGGATACAGTAGTGGGTACTGGGTGCTTGTGGGGGAATGAGGTGGACCTGGTCTTTGGTGGTAGTTTGTTTAGTTACCGTATCTTCCCTGTGTGTTGGTACTGAGGCTTCAGTGCACCCCTTTATTTTGGGGGCTGCCTTGGCCCCTGAGTCCGAAACGCTCACTAAATTCAATACATAGCGTGCTATGTACAATAGGGAGCAAACCAATGCAACCTGCACCCTATGTAGTGAACTATTTTATTGAAGGAGTGAACGTTTTGGACGTGGCCTTTGTGGTACACTGTGGCATGACCCTCCTCCTCCATCACTTACAGACTCTGAAAGTTTCTCTGCCCTGTTCTGTGCTATACAGGTACTATACCATGTCCTGCTGCTAAGCTTTTGTTCACCAGAAGCTTGTGCTGTCTAATCTCTATTGAGTCCTATGGGGGCATTCAGCCCCCTCATTCGTCTCCTCTCTATCTCATTCTTATTAAGGCCTTCTCCTATCTCTCCTCTCTTTCATCTGTCCTCTTTTATTCATGATCGCCATCTCTCTTATTCAGCGGCGACATCAGATTTTTTTTGAGACACATCAGAAGTTGAAAGTGTCGCTTCTTGTAGGCCGTCTCGTTTTTTTTTCTTGGTCTTCTTTTATTCTCTCATCATGGCCTGTTCTGACCTTGGGGTGAATAGCAAGTAGTGAAATACACTTTCTCGACTTCTTCCTGAATTTTTAAGGAACTTGGAACTTGGGAATATCCTTTATGTGTCCTAATGGTAACTACATGACACACAGCTACTATTTCATAGCAAGCAGTGGGCATCCTGAAATGTGATTTGTTCTTTAATTCCGATTTCAAACAAGTATTTCCCATCAACGTTCCAGCAAATTACTTGCAAAACCTTGAATGGAGCTGACCTGTATAACCCTAATGTAGGCAGCAGTGAAGAAAGCGTTGCCATGCTCTTATTTTGAACTAGTCTGTGCTCTGAGATTGACTACTGAATACTGCAGCCGGGCAGTGTATTTAATACTGTTCAAAATGAATGCAGCCAGTGACAGAGCATGTAGCGAGCTCTACTGAGGCTTGGGAATCCGCCGCAATGTCCCAGAAACATTTCATTATCACCGCCACACAGACGACTAGAGCGGGCCCCCCCACCCCACCACATATTGAAACGTCAATCACAAAATGTTGTGTAGTACACACATCATCCGCAAAAAGTTATTAAGGAACGCTTCCTGAAAAGAAAACTCTCCCTCTCCGCATGACGCAAGTGACATTTCTGTAATTTCGGTTTTCGGCTCTGACAAAAAAAAACTTCACAAGGGCTTTTAATCCCTCAACCAACCACCCAACACCACCCCACCCCACCCCACCCCACCTCGCCCCAGCATGGTCCACATTTAAGCTCTCCGCATTGATCTTGTTATTTTACGTTACATTAAATTAGACCGTGTTTACCCCGCCGGGATTTGATCATGTGACCTTCTGATCCCAAGGCCTGCTCCTTAATCAGTAGGCCGCAGCTGCCCAAATACTACAAATCTCACATGATTGGACATGTCTGGTATATATTACACTTCAGTTACACACACATAGTCATGGTTTGAGGATCTATGTCATATTATATTTATTATTTCTATGCACTGTTTAGTATGCATTTATGTCAGTGGGTGGCTATTCATCCATTCCAATAATAGTAAACTTCATATGAATGGAAACATTTACCCCCAGTATAGTACGACACACATAACTATGGTACAACACTCATAACTATAGTAAGAAGTTCTTTTTTTTTTGCTTTTTCACCTTTATTTACCAGAATGGACAGTTTTGAGAGATAGGAACTGAGTGAGGAGAGAGGGGGGAAGGATCGGCAAAGGTCCGTTAGTCAGAATCGAACCCGGCGGGTCGCGTTATGGCGTCTTAGCTCATTTAGCCGCTCCACCCCCACCGATTTTGTACCTCCCGTTTGGTACTGTAAGCTTATATATTGCATGTGTCAGATGGTAGTTGTTCATCCATTCTTAGAGAGACATGTTTGTGTTAAGATGAAAAACAACCTTGAGGCACTTAAGTTAAAAAGCCTTTATTAAACTTCGGCCTCTGGCTCCGTGTCTGTGTGATGGAGACTCACAGGATGTAATATCATCTCTTCTTCAGGGCATGTTGGTAAGCGGCTTTTGGGATGGCTAACGGGAAGTTTTCTTTTTTTATAACTAATGGGTCTTGCATGGGTGTATACGGTAGCAACTCTATCTAGTAGTCGACTAGGTAGACCTGTGTGGAATTGTGTGTCTCTACTTGAAGCCTAAGGGCTTTGGGAACCAATCACATTCATATTGCAGCTTGTGTTTGCCGTCACTGCTCTACGTTAATGATGGATGGCTGTCCTTTTGAAATATTAAATAGCTCGTTCAGAACAACCAATCATTGGAGATTTCACCAGTCAGCACAAAACAAACTTCATAAAACAGTCTTTTAAATTATACTGCCGTGAATATTATATGGAGATGATTCATTGATGGATCAGAAATAAATATGGCGCATTGTTGAAAACAGATATCCGTAATGTACTGTAGTTATTTGATGTTGTGCACATTACATTATCAGTCAAGTTTATTCGGCTAAAAAGAAATAAAATGACAAAAGATTAACATTTTATTGCTGCATTGTACTACTGATGGATCAGGTGTGTCAATGGAATGGAAAATAAATATACATATTATTTTCCATAGCGAGATAACTGCAATGTACCGGTAGATTCTTTATGAATATTCGTATATTCTCTGTTCCAATAGAAACAGCCTTGTTGAGTGATTATGTTCAAGATTCAAGATTCTTTTTAATGGTCCAGAAGGATTTGTCTTGGACATGCATAGCTGCCACATACACACAACACGGATAGACATGACGGCAAAAAAAAAAAAAAAAAAAACATCACCAGCATTTTATTTTCAGTTGCTACGTTTACATGAGACATTTAAGTTGGAATTAACTCACTTTAATTCTGAATAAAGCTTTTAATTCGGCTTTGAAAATGTCATGTAAAAACGTCTTAATTCGGAATTAAATGAAAGATCAAAGTAAATTCGACAGAACTATTTAATTCGGAATTATTAATTAGGAATTAAAATCATCATGTAAACATAGGGAGTGTGTATAAGTGTGATGGTGCTAAGCCAAGTTGCAATGCTTTGCCTGACCTGTCCCCTTTTGCTTGTTTCCCCTCCTTTCTCTCCTTTCTCCCCCTTCCTTCTCTCCCCCACCTCCCTTTTCTTTCTCCATCTCTCCTCCATTTCAGATCGAGAAGATCATGACACTGATCGGCGCTGGCATCGACTTCTCCAGAGACCACCAGCAGTACAGCGCCTCAGGTAGGCTACACTACGGCTCCGTTCGTTTCACACGGCATCTCACACACACACACCACCTGCACCGCTCCCGCCTCCCCACCTGACAAACCCGCATCGCTTAACTTTTCACACAAACAACACTTGTCCAGCCGTATTTGCCAGCTTGGTGACTGACTGGGTCATGCGGGGTGATACGCCTCACACCCTGGTTGTCCTGGGTAAAGGGGAGATGTATATGTACGTATGTGCGGCACACCAAACAAACCTGCACCACTTTACTTTTCACACAAACAAGACATCAGTTCAGTCTTTGGGGGCATAGTGAGAGGGTCACAGACCTCGCACCCTGCCTAGCATGGGGATGGAGGTAATGCATCCAAGGTCCACCTGATGCATTGCACACAATGAACAACACTTTTTTGCAGGCATTGGGTCACAGCACCTGACATGGGCAAAGGGGGGGGGGGTGTTTTTGAGGTCCACCTGACAATCCTCCACCACTTCGCTTCTTCAACAAAAAGTCCTATGCGGCCTTCACTGACTCGATGACCACCTCACAAAACTTTTCCTCATTTCACACGAACGATCACGTCTTTCAGCCTTTGTGGACATCATGACAGGGTCACAGTCATCCACCTTTCAGCTGACATGGGGGTGCGTGATGTATCCGAGGCCACGTCAGACAAATTTCACCATTTCCCATGAAAGCAACACCACTTATTCAGTCTTTAACCATGCAGTCACCACCTCACCCCATGTCACAAAAGCAAGAGTCGTTCAGTTTTTGTGGACATCATGACTGGATCACAGATTTTCATCCACCTGTCATGGAGAGAGAGATGATGAATCTGATGTCAACCTGACAAACGTGCACCCCTTTTTGTGCAAACAGCACTTGGTCTTTGGTGGCACAGTTACAACCTCACAAGTCTTCACATCTTTTCACACAAACACATAACCACATGTCGTAGGCAGGGTGACAGGGTCACAAGAGTGTCATACACCCTCCATCCGACATGGGGTTAGGTATATGTGAAGTCCACCTGATAAACATGCACCACTTCTCACACAAGCAGCATAACTAATCTTCGGTCTTTACTGGTGCAGTTACCACCTCACAAACCTTCACTACATTTCACACAAACAAGCAACACTTGTCCACATTTCAACGGCAGTGCGACAGGGTCATGGAGTGTTATCTACCTCGTCCCCAGTGCCAGTGCTCAACGTTTGGATGGGCGATTGTGAGCGCTAGGTCTACTTTTAAGTTTATTCTATATGACAACCTAGTGGACCATTGTTTGACGTGGTGGACCAGAGTTTTTTCTCCACTTTTTGCAAAGACTCACTGGTACGTGTACGTGTACGTGTAGGTCTGTTGACCTTGTGGTTGAATATTTTCAGTCATGTGCATCCAACTCTTAAGAAATGCTATGTCTGTCTGTCCATTTCATTCAAATGCCAGAAAACGGTTTGCTTTTTGCACGGTCTGCACGTGATCGAGGTGTAGGCTTGTTGACCTAGTTATGAAACGAAACCATAACCGCTGAACGCAAACCGACAACATGGTGGAACGCTGCAGCATACTGTGGCTAAATTCAGCTGTTCAGGGAAGATACTGTGACAAAAATAACAAATGTCCTCTGCACTGCGTATTGTGCCGACAACCAATGTCAAACTTCCAATTACATTTTGTATGAGAGTTCTTCTGTCTTCCGTCTTTCCACTTGCAGGTGTGACTATGCAGGTCGTGTTTCAAATTCAATCACACCGCAATCTTGAGAGTTTCCACTTCAACCCCCTGAAGGCGAAAATGTTTCGGAACTCGAGTGAATCAGGTTTGCAGACACTCAATTATCTGCTGTCGCTGCCAGTGTGCTTGAAATTCAGACAGCGCAGGTGTAGGTTATAGGGTACATCCTCCACACAGCTGGTTGGGTGAGGCTCCTCTGACCTTCTGTGGAGCCAAGCACCACTGGTCATTTAGGAAATTACATTATAAGGTTAGCAGGTGTTTCATGCAAAGAAACTTAGTTAGGTCTGGGGGAATACAGTTCCTGAAGCAAGTGGGAAGCCGATTTGCACCTCTGGTCATTCAGTACATGCCGGTACACTTAGCAGACCCTTTTCTACAAAGTAGCCTCTTTTCTTTAGGTACAGGAATACTGTCCTTGAAATAGGAGAGGAGATAAGAGGGGTGGCATAGCATTGTGGCAAAAGCTGAGGTCATTTCTGGGTTTTGTTACTTAAATCGTACACTGACACAAGGGGCAGATAAAAAATGCTTTTTTTCCAGACCACCAGGAGGTTTCAATCAATGGGATGTGTGGAGTGAGCCATTGCAGTCCAATCATTGTTATGATCAATAGCCATTAAGCGAAGCGAGCCCTCAATTTAGAGAAGAGGACTAAGTGAGGCAGAAATGAAGCGTGTCGTCCAGAATGCGGTGAATGCCAATATCTGACTAGGCAAAATGGGAGACCTCACTTAACTGCATCTATCCATTTGAAGGCTGCCCTTTTGGGGCATTTGGGGCTGGCCCCTTGCACGGGTGAGGCATAAATGCAATTTTGTTGTATGCAGTAGACAATTGTGTGTTGTGGAGTGCTGTGTCACAATGGCAATGGGAGTTGGAGTTTCCCAGTTGGGCTTTTGTGCAGGCCAGTATACTGAGGAAGGTCATAAAACTGTTAAGTCATGGTCTAATATTTTTTGTAAGACTGTTTTTGGCTTGATGAGACAATTTCACAAAATTTAAGACATTAATTATTTATTATTTAATAAGAATTTATTATTGTGCTTTTACTGGCTACTGGCGTCAGTATGTTTCCACCCCTTTTTAATTCATTAATTTTTCTTAGCTATCGTGGCAAGGTTCCTCAAGTGTGGTTGGTCTGACTCTGCTCACTCTGAGGCGTGAGTGACATCATCAACATGTGCTCCACACATCCTCTCCACAGTCACTACCCAACCACATCACCTGCCCTCGTTATTTTTCATTTTTTCATTCATCCTTTATTTATCCAGAATTGTCCCATTGAGACTAAGAGTCTCTTCTACCAGGGAGTCCTGGTCAAAATGGCAGCAAACATATAGTTACAGACGCAGACAAATACATAGACAAAGAGGAAAGTAAACTTACAAAAAATACACATTAAGAAAAATAAGCTTACATAAAGCATATTATGAGATAAAAGGTAGCCTATGTGCTACATGGTCAGAAACAATGACGCTCCTCTGTGTACGCTGTATTAATTGCCTCAGATGTTCCTGTGATGTCCATCAGGTAGTTTCTACTCTGCTGGTTCTGCGGCGTGAGGTGAAATCAACAGGCGTGTGTGTGCTCTACATACCATAGCGAACTCCCTGGCTGCTCTCCGCCACCCCTCAGCACACACGGTTATCAGCGAGCCTAGCTGCAGGAGACCACGCTCCACATTCATTTCCATAGAGAGATTGAGTTTGGGGTTCGTCACCCACGACACAATTCATGTGTGTGACCGTGTGTGTGTGACCGTGTGTATGTGTGTGTGATGGTGGGGTGTCAGTGAAGTGAGTTGGGGATGTGTTTCGCCTCTTCTCCGGTCGGTTCTCCTCGTCTTCCACTGCTCTCCATAATCAGCTTAGTCGGGCCAGAGCAGCGGAAAATTAGTTTCCTCCAGGATCTGCGTGGTCATTTTCAACTGAACTGCAAGATTTTTTTAAATATATAGATTATTCCTGTCCTATTTTAATTTTACTGTACAGTATATGCAACGGCAAGTCCTCTTATAAATGCTTAGATTACTTTTGGTTGTCTTTGTTCTTTTTCTGTTCCAAAAATCACGTGTTGTTGATGTCAGATTAGTCAGCAACACCACACGCGCACACACACACGCACACACACACGCACACACACAGAGGCCATACAGTACATCACAAATGGTACTTCATAAATTTTTTTCTCATTTTCTCATCTCATTTTTTTCTCATCATACTCTTTTTTTTTCCCGATGACGTCTCATTACGTCTGTCCAAGCTTGCCTTTTTTTTACCCCAGTGATGCGACAGACCTTTCCTGCTGTGTTTGGCCTAAATACTAGAGTAGGGTAGGCTCGCTTGGCCCACATGCAATAATAACAGGGTAATAATACCCTAGTGGCCATAAGAGGTGTAACCACTTAACAGAGACAAGAGAGAGAGTGAGTGTGTCCGTGTGGCATCATTTGTTTTTGCCCTCTTTCCTGGTTCGTCGCCTCAACAGTAAAGCCAAACATCTTCTACTAGGGTAATACTTCAAGCCCATGCATTTCCTGGATCCTTGTGATGTCAGGTGAACGCCCATCTAGGAGACCTTCGGTTAGGAGACCTTTGGAGTCTTACGGTTGAGAATGAATGGAGTTCCATTGGCACTGTAGAAGGCGGTAGCGCAAATCTCATGCAAGCCTTCACCAAATGCCACAGAAAGACAAGAAGAAGGAGGGGACAACACCCCCTTAGGAGATGGCATCCTTTGGGTTCTCAAGTGGACGCCTCGATGGTATACAGTATGGTGTGTGTCTCATGTCTCCACTGAGAGGGGGGTTGTGGATGTTTGTGTATTGGAGTGATTTCACCAATCCCCTGTGGAAACAGGGTCTCAGGTAGCCTGAGAACTCCCATACTGCCTTCAGTTCTACACAATCGTTTCGATCTGAAAGACAGTCTGGCGAGGATGACTCCTAACGGACAAGATCATGGTCCCTGTGTCATAATGGCCAAGCATTCCGACCTTTACAGTTTCTCTGTCCAATCAGAGTGCCGTGTGTCATAATAGGCAAGTATTCTTCCCCCTACGGAATTTACAGTAGGCAGCTCCCCAGACCTAATCTTACTTGTGATTAGGTCTGGTGTTAACCAGGCAAGGTCTCAGGGTCTCATCGCTCTCAATTACTTAGATCCAAATAAAATTTTCCTTTCATTCTCCTCAATCTCACTCTTGACAGCTGTAGTGGGGTGCCCCATTCTCACCAGACGACAACATTTTTGTCATGCCTGTCTAGCAGCCAGCAGCCCGACTAGGGTACAATGAGCCGTACGCACATAGTAGCAGTCATCATTTCAGCTGAATTTTTAGACTGCCTTTTGAAGACTGTCTAGAGTTGACCCAATGTTGGGGAAAAACTGAAATCCAACTTGTGATTAATATGCTAATACTGGGAATGCAAAACGTGTGCAAAACATCTTGTATTTCCTCAGAGTCGTTCACCTTTCGGGGGGGGTTTAGAAGGATAAAGCTGAGAGGGGAGCAGTGTGCAGTGTCCATTGGGGGGTATTAGTCCATTATATTTCTTAATACAAAGTTGGGCGTTGGCAGCCTTATGATGAGGTCAAGGGGGTGTTAGGAGGCTTATGATGAGGTCCATGGAGCGTTTATTAAGAAAATAGTTTGAGAACCACAGAGCTAAATCATTGACCAAAGCGAAAGAGACACACAGACCACAGCAGAGCACGACGCATACTCTCTTTTTTTTAAACGAAGGAGGAAAAAAACATCATCAAAGAGTTGTATCCCTCCTTTACTGTACCACTGAATCAACAGTTAACTAATGATATCAGTGGGAGTTGCAGCATGGAAGATGCAAGAGCTATAAAGTTGTTAGCTTTTCATTTGGAGTTGCAATATGTAAGACGGCAATAAAACAGAGCATTTCCAACCAGCCGAGAAACGTGCTTACGCTGTGTTATGCAGTTATTCCCAACTTTTGGCTTAACTTCAAATTGGGCTTCAAATTGCGTCTCCGATAGAATTGATTTTTATTCAGTCTCTGTTGAGATTGCATTTAATTGCCTCATAGGAATGCGTGTCTTGCACTGCACAAAGAGGTTTTTGATTTCGGTCCAGTCTGCACTGTGTGTGTGAATATAGATATGTGAAAAAGATGCAGAATGTTTAAATATTAACACAACTGTGGTTGATGTTAAAAAATGTCTTTTTTACATGTCAAGATATGGCTGATTCTGTTTTTTTGCAGTTTCTTTTTTGTGCAAGATAAAAGCAAGCAAACACAGCAAGGCACCACATTTAACAAATAGCCTTGTAACATGTATTTCTCTCTCTCTCTCTCTCTCTCTCTCTCTCTCTCTCTCTCTCTCTCTCTCTCTCTCTCTCTCTCTCTCTCTCTCTCTCTCTCTCTCTCTCTCTCTCTCAAAGTAGGCAAAGACTTAATCAAGTCCACTGCAATGACAGCAGTGTAGCCTCGTTTGGCCATGTCCCTCTCAATCTTAAGCGATTGCTAATAGGTCAGCCTGACAGTACAGAGCCAGGGCCCCTGAGGGCCTCATCAATGGCTGTGTGTGTGCGTGTGCATGCAAACTGTGTCTCTGACTCTGCAGCATTTAAATAACATGTGCTGAGCACACAGCTGCTGATGCTGAAAGCTTTTAACTCTGACTAAAGATTGATGCCTACTGTTCCTGCTGATTTCCGGGCTTCGTGACGTGTGTAATGCTAGTATGAGCGTGTGTGCGTTCTGGTGTGTGCGTGCGTGCATGCGAGGTACAGCGGCTTTGAGTCAATAGAAACTTGGTGTCTCCATGGCGTCCCTCACTCCCTCGTGTCTGCCGGGTCCCCACAGCTCTGCTCTGCAGCAGGCTGCTGCCTTGTCATATGCCTCGTTCTTTTGTCATGGGTGAGCGGTTAGGGCGTCAGACTTGCATCCCAGAGGTTGCCGGTTCGACTCCCGACCCGCCAGGTTGGTGGGGGGAGTAATCAACCAGTGCTCTCCCCCATCCTCCTCCATGACTGAGGTACCCTGAGCATGGTACCGTCCCACCGCACTGCTCCCCATGGGGCGCCACTGAGGGCTGCCCCCTTGCACGGGTGAGGCATAAATGCAATTTCGTTGTGTGCAGTGTGCAGTGTTCACTTGTGTGCTGTGGAGTGCTGTGTCACAATGACAATGGGAGTTGGAGTTTCCCAATGGGCTTTCACTTTTCACTTTCACTTTCACTTTTGAAACTCGATTGTCGGAAACTCCGGCTTCCGCCTCAGAAACATGCAAAAGAATGGGCACTCAAATCGGGGTTCCGAAACACAAACTCGGAGCGCTTCTGTGTACTCCAAGTTCGTTTAGTATTAGTGATTTCAAACGTTTATATTGTCCCCAGCTGTTTCAATAGAACGCATTTACAGCGGTTGTCGGGAGAAAAACCTCGGATCTACCGACGGCCGAGTTTCAAAAGAATGAGCCATTAGCCAGGCCATGCCCTCCTAGAGACGTCACACATCTTAGGTATTGCTGCTAGTCATGCCAAGAGCAATGTAAATATCATTTCTGATCGCCTGAAAAAACGGGAACTCCATTCACTTTGTGGGACACCAGTCAACCAGTAGCAAACCTAGGGAGGCCGGTTGACAATGCCATTTGGGAAACGTTAATTGTTATGGTCTTGGTCAGACCAAGTCTCGAAGAGATTTGACAGTCGATGATAATCAGGCTAGCCTTGTCTTGTCTCTGGCTCTAGAGAGGTCCTAAGGAGGACAGGATGGAAGTCTGAGGGAGAAAAGGTGCAGGGCTGTGGTGATGAGAGAGGAGAGTAGGGGGTTTAGGTGTTGTATTAAATGACAACTTGATTCTTCAAATGATAAGCCATGGTGGTCCTGTAGTTTCCCATGAGAGAGAGACATACAGTAGGGAGAATGTGAGAGAGAGGAGGGAGAGATATAGGGATACAGAGACAGTGTAGTAGGAATAGAAGAGAGAGGCAGTAGAGAGAAAGACACAGAGAGAGAAAGAATTCGGGAGCATGAGTGTGTGTGTGTGTGAGAGAGAGAGAGAGAGCAGTTGAGAAGGAAGGGAGTAGTGGAAGAGAGAAGAGGGAGGGAACAAGGGGGAGGGATCAAGAGAGATGGAGGGCAGGCAGGGAGTGGATAGGAGGAAGAGCGGAGAGGGGGAGAGAGGGAGAGAAGAGGAGAGAGAGGGAGAGACAGGAGCGGCTGATTGCAGCCAGCCAGCCAGGCAGCCAGAATCGCACAGGACAGCAGAAGGACACCAGTGCTCCGTACTCGCGGGCGCACACACACACACTCTTTCTCTCACACACACCTCACAAGGATTATTTGTGCTCCTCTTACACCGGCAACATTGCTGTGGAGCTCATGAACACACACACTCACTCACACACATACACATCTCTGGACTGGAGTCTTTGCGGTATGGCACGGGACGAGCGTGAGTAATTGAGAGAGGCTACAGGCTACTTCAGCAGGGTCGACTCTCATCTCACCTTGGGAGGAGGAGAGAGCGATTTTGCCGGCAGGATCAAAGAATTCCCGCCGGGATAGCAGCCGGAGAGGAAGCGTCACTGACTCGACTCCTCACTGCGTCCTATGTCAGTGCCGTGCCGTCCCGTCCCGTTCGTCTTCTTCCATGACATACGGGTGAAAAGAGATGGATTTTATTGGCACCTTTCAAGTTTGATCTCCGTTTTTCGTTTTCCATCTGTTTGCATGTACCGCCGAGGGATGCAAATTGAGAGGATACTAATCGGTTTGGATTGACATGTTGACATGTTGGAAGTAAAGGAATGAAGAGAGACTGTCAGTTTCTTATCCACTTACTGTATCTACCGGTTTGTGTGATTTCTCGTAATCGTTAATGTTTATCCGATATGGGACAGTCTTGTTAGCCGAGAACATTGAATATGAGTCTAAATCAACAGTTCAAAGTTTCGAGGCGGAAGGCTTTAATTTGTTTAATTTCTTATTTTTTTCTGCGTCTGAATACAGGGCTGTTTTGATCTCCAGTCATGATTAAATTAATTGTATCAAAAGCAAGCCTGGGAAGAGCAATATTTTTCTGACAGACTTCGAGGATTAAGCAAGGTCCTTGTCACCCTTGATTTTTTACTGAAACTTTGTTCTGTCTCCCTCCATGAGAAGGCAACAGAAAAAGGAGATGGGAACATTTTCCACTTAAAACACTCCACACAGCACAGGAATACTGATGAGGAAGAGAGAGCTGGTGTTGTATTTTTCACTGAACTACTGAAGTGATCAGCTGGTTGAGGCTGGTGAATGACACTTTTGGGGTTTTTTGTTCTGTGTCGTCATGGTCAGGACTGCCCGGTTTCTTCTCTCTGTGTGTGGCCATGTGCGTGTCATAGATGAATGACATCCTATCTGATTTTTTTTTTATTATTTATATTTTGTGCCCTGTCTGCGCAAGCCTTTTTGTGAGGCAAGGAATAATCTCAAGGATCGGCGTGCACTGATCATTAGAAAGCTGTTTTTTATGGTTTGAGATGAACAATGTCTCTTGCTCAGCACGTCATCGGTTTCCCTCTGTTCACTCTGGATATCTCTGGATAATATATATATTTTTGTGTGGAGTTGTGCTGGAGGACTGTGTTGGATTTGTAATCTTAATTACCAGGCTGCGTCTGCTGCTCCCGACTCTGGGATTCAGACTGCCTCAGATCAGATTCCACTCCCTTACTGTGGCTCAAGTCAAGTGTCCCTAGACACTCTCCTCTCTTCTCTTCTCTTCTCTTCTCTTCTCTTCTCTTCTCTTCTCTTCTCTTCTCTTCTCTTCTCTTCTCTTCTCTTCTCTTCTCTTCTCTTCCCTCTCTCTCTCTCTCTCTCTCTCTCTCTCTCTCTCTCTCTCTCTCTCTCTCTCTCTCCATCCATCCCCCTCTCACTCTCCCCCCACTTTCCGTCTGTCCTGCTCACTACTCCTCCTCCATCCCTCTTTATCTCTCTTTGTTTTCGTCTCTCTCTCTCTCGCTCTCCCTCTATCCATCTCTCCCTCCCTCCATCTACTCCCTCCCTCTGTGCGCTGCAGTGTTCTGCCTCATTAAAGACCAAAGGCCGGTGAGATGGAGCATGGATGTGCTAGCGCTGCACATTACGCGTGGAGCCTCGCCATCATCGGCTTCTGCATCGGCATCGGCACCGGCACCACTCTCCCTCCCCATTCAAAGCAGCTGATACTGTAGACCGCGGCGGTTGCGGCGGCGGCGGCCCCATAACTTCTAGCCACCCCTCAGAAGTCCTCTGAAGTCCTCTCGTTTTCCTTTATCTCTGCTCTCGACTGGCCGTGGTGGTTGGCGGTGATCATCTCTCCCCCTTTGTGACCACAGATCTCCAGGCCGCCACAGATCTTGGTTTCGTGTCTGAAGTTTCCTCTGAAGTGGGACGGACGGCCATGTGTTCGTTTCTGCCCTGTAAGCCCTTTAAAGTGTGTTAAGAGTTGGAGCCATTAGAAGCCAGTTCAGATGGAGTGGCATGCAAGAACTAGTGTGTTGTTAGAACTCTTAACTCTGTAACCAGCTGTGGAGAGTGAACCCTGTTCTCCAGCTTGATATCACTCCCTGACCTCCTCGAACCCTGCTCTTTGCCCACTGTTTCAACACCCCCACGATTCCCTCCTCACCTCCCCAAAAGCACATACCTGTACCCACATGCTTTGATTTCAGGTGAAGCCTTTGAAGTGGTGGTGGTGTTCTTTTCTTTATGCGTTTTCTTCAACGGGGTGGTTGAGTTTACAGCGAATTGTGCAATCACCCCATGACCTGACCACCCCGTCCTGCCAAACCCTGCCTCTCCGCATATCCACCTCCGAACCTCACCCTGACTTGACCTGACTGCTTTGTTGTTGTGCCGGTGGCGTGTCCGTATAAATACTACACATTATTTCCCCAGGTTTTTACATCATGCTAACGCCACCACCTCCCGCCCCTGCTACCCTGTTTCCATACCAACAACCCCGAACCACCCACCCCCTGACTTGACCTGACAAGTGGTTGTTGTGGTGGCTGTAGCATTTATATACAAATTCTACACATTTACACATTATTATTTCCACGTGTTTTTGCACCGTGGTGGTGGTGCGTCCTGTGCCGCCCCCACCGCACCGCCCCCCTGCCCAGCCACTCTGTCTCCTGGTACCTCCACCTTCACCACCCCCTGACTCTCTGGTGGTGGTGGTATTTTATATTTTACTGTTGATTATTATTGTTGTTTCCACGTGTTTTTGCACCGTGGTGGTGGTGCGTCCTGTGCCGCCCCCACCGCACCGCCCCTCTGCCTTGCCACCCTGTCGCCGCTGGCCTCCTGGTGCTGGCGGGCCTGCCCCTGCACCTGCTGCTGGCGCTGCTGGCCCAGGATGATGTGGCAGTGCCATGTCTCGTCCTCCGAGTGCCGCTGCTACCGGCTCAACGGCTTCTCGCTGCTCAAGCGCTTCCCCCTCTCGTCAGCAGGTGGCGCCGGCGGGAGCAGGCTGCTGGACCAGCCCGTGGGCGACTGGCTGGAGCACGTGGGCCTGCCGCAGTACGAGAGCAAGCTGCTGCTCAACGGCTTCGATGACCTCCACTACATGGTGAGTTGGACCCGGCTGGGGTGTCGTGTCGGTGTGTGTGTGTGTGTGTGTTGTGGTGTGTGTTTTGTGCGTGGATGGGGGGTATATGTCTGTCTGTCTGTGTCTGTCTGTCTGTCTCTGCTTTGATGACCACCTGTACATGGTGAGTGGACAAACTTTTTTGTCTGTGAATCAATAGATGTATGCATAGATCGATTAAGTGCAGATAAAGTGTTCACTTAAAAATTCACTTTTAAAAAACAGCTGGCAAAGACTTATTACTCTATAAACCTCCTTTAAACTTGCTGAGTGTTGGGGGGCGCTGTGGCGCAGCACGCTAAGCCGCCCACATTTGGGCCCGCATGCCCACGGGGACCCGGGGGTATGGCCGGGGTCATTTCCCAGCCCTACCCCATCTCTCTCTCGCAATCGTTTCCTGTCTCCTCTCATGCTGTCCGATCATGATAAATCCCCAAAAGCACCAAAAAAATACTTTAAATTTAAAAAAAAAAAAAACTTGCTGAGTGTTGTCCTAGCCACCACTTGACTACTCCATCAGTAGCTTAGCACTACCAAATGCATCAAAGAAATGCAAAACTCGTGACTTTTCTGTAGTGTCAAGATAGTTTGATTCAAAGAATTACTCAGAAATATTCAATACTTGGCCACTGTGGGCCAGCTAGTGCTGCCAAGCCAGACTCTAATCAATCAATCTGTTTGCTTCTGTTCCTCCGGTCTCTTCCATTCTTTTCTTTTTATTCTCATCCCATCATCTCTCTCTCTCTCTCTCTCTCTCTCTCTCTCTCTCTCTCTCTCTCTCTCTCTCTCTCTCTCTCTCTCTCTCTCTCTCTCTCTCTCTCTCTCTCTCTCTCTCTCTGCGCTCTCTCTAACACTCTATATCTGTCTCCATCGCTCAGTATCTTTCTCTCTCACACACACTCTCACTCACACACTCACACACTCACACACTCTCACACACACACACACACACACACACACACACACACACACACACACACACACACACACACACACACACACACACACACACACACACACACACACACACACACACACACACAGTGTCCATTGTTCACCACATGTGTGCTAAACTCTGCAGTGGTTGGCTACACAAGCCCTGCCTGTTTCTTTGTTCTTCCACCAATCCCAATCCAAAGCCCCTCTCAAGCAAATTCAATTCTCGTTCTGTGATCACATCATGATCAGTCTATTTGAACTGCATTACTAGTCAGCCAGATTAAAGCAAACCCCATTATGTCCCTCAGGGGGTTCCAATTCCACCAAGAACCCTATGGAGAATTCTAATTCCGTTCTATGGAGGATTCTGATTCCGTCCTGTGGAGGATTCTAATTCTGCCAAGATTCCTCTTGGGGATTCCAAGTCTGTCAAGATTCTGTGTGATCCGCTAAGAGCTCAGATCGACTGCCGTCAAGCCCTGCTCTCCAAATCCCCAATTCAGTGCTGGGAAATTAGATTGCAAATGTTTGGTTCTGTACTCCTCAGCTTCTTCTCTCATTTCCCGAAGGGGGTAGCATTTAACAAGCCATGGCTTTGGATGGAGAGGTCTCTCCCTCTCCCTCTATTTTTGGATGCAGTTTCAGATTAAGTGAAGTCCATTGAAGCCTATGTCAAATGGTTAATCCTTTTTAAAATTGTCAACATATGGGTCACTCACTGTTGCCAGTGAGTAGGATTTGTTGCCTTGGTTTATGTGGTATTGCAAATGCTGGTCGGTTAGCTCAAGAAATTAAATTTGGTTGACATTGATCTCTAGTTTGAATGAACAGAACGGAAACTACTTAATGTTGCTTTAACCCTTTGTCTTGACACTGGAACGAACCGTAAAAACACCAAAAATCAGATCGTTAAAGAAGTTGGTCCCAACCCTGACAGAGTATGAAAATTGTCTTGTGTGGCTCTAAGCCTGTGTCCTTATGCTAGCTGGCACTGTGATGAGTGGTAGCTTTATAGCCAGAGGGTACATCCAGGGCCAGATTAATGCACAAGCTGCAACCTAGAGGGCCCCCATCTGTCAGGGGGCCCCTGACTGACTGACCGAAAGTGAAAAATGTCAGAATTTTGACAAAATGCAATATTTTAAAATGTGTTCAGTAGTAAGTACAGTTAGTAGCCATGTTATCTTTAATTCCTAGCTCATAATTATGACGCTGTCTATGTAAATTGGTTGTGAGATTTGTACCTCCGGGAGAGGGGAGCCCACAGCAACCTTTTGCCTAGGTAGGGGGCCCCCAGGCCATCTTAATCCGGCCCTGGGTTCATCTCTCAGTGGTGTGAGGGCAGGTGCCAGCCGGGCAGTAGCTGCAGCAGCGACGGGCGCATTGCTAAATTGCTAAATGTGTCTGTAGATGAAGTGAAATGGGAAGGCAAGTCAGCACCCTGCTCCTCAAGGACTCCCAAGATGAGAAGGAACCGCCTGTGCCTTGGCACCGAAATCTGCATAGCCTTTAAAAAATGTAATATGCGCGCGCGCACACACACACACACATACACACACACACACACACACACACACACACACACACACACATACACACACACACACACAGTGTCTCTTTCACGCATGCCTGCCTTCGCTCATTTTCTCTCTCGCTCTCATTTTCTCTCTTAAAGTTTACACACGTGCGCACGCACGCACGCACGCACACACACACACACACACACACACACACACACACACACACACACACACACACACACACACACACATTGTGTCCCATCCTACAGTACCAGCTGCCTGGACACAGTTACAATGTAACCGCAGTAATTAGTGATGAGGTATTATAGGGGCCTATCACACACACACACACACACACACACACACACACACACACACACACACACACACACACACACACACTAGGGGTGTGCAAAATAATCGTTGCATCGATGCATCGCGATACTTACTCTCACGATACAATGCATCGATTCATGACAAGGTATCGTGATACTTATTTTCTCAATATACTGCATGGAGTCATGACAATTGATTATTTGATAACAATAAAATTCGATTTGCCACGGGTTATTTTGTTCAGTAGAGAATAGGTAATATTTCTGTTGTGATGTAAGCTCTCTCCCAGATGATAGAATGCTTAAATAGAATGAACTGACTTAAGAAAGCGACACAGCAACTGACAAATAAGCTGCATTTTACACATTTACTGAAGTAAATATCGCAATGCATCACAGTAGTACATAGATAACAATGCATCGTGATAGAATCGCATCGTGGCATGTGTATCGTGATGCGCATCGAATCGTGAACCCTTTGCCAATACCCACCCCTAACACACACACACACACACACACACACACACACACACACAGTAATTAGTGATGAGGTATTATAGGGGCCTAATGTCTAGCCACAGACTGCAAGCAGGGCGTTCCATTTACCTAGCATGGGGCGTTAATATGCCGGAGGTGAGGTGGGACAACATGTACGTGTGTGTGTGTGTGCTAGCGTGTGCGTGTGCGTGCGTGCATGTGCGTGTGTGCGTGCGCGTGCATGTGTGTGCACGTTGCAGGAGATGAGATGAAACATGGCTTCTGACTGTGTGTTTGTGCGAGTGTGTTAATGTGTTTGTGAGTGTGTGCGGTGGTGTGAACTCAGCTGTGAGGTGTAGGGTTGTGTCGTGTGTGTGTGTATGTCTGTGTGTGTGTGTCTGTGTGTGTGTGTGTGTGCAGTGGTGTGAAGTGATCTGAGGAGTGTGGGCAGGGGTGCGGTGATGCTGCTGGTGTAGCAGAGCGATCGGCTGCCAAGAAAATGTTCTGATGGCACAACAAAGCACTGGACAAACAACACACACACACACACACACACACACACACACACACACACACACACACACACACACACACACACACACACACACACACACACACACACACACACACGCCTGGGAAGATGCCCGGGTCAGGCAGCAGAGAGAGAGAGACAGAGAGAGATGCAGAGCGAAGACTTAAAATGAGATGGAGAGAGGGGGTGAGATGGGGGGAGAGGGAGAGAGGGGGTGAGAGAGAGAGAGAGAGAGAGAGAGAGAGAGATGACGGTGCAGTTTAGTTTGCTGCTTCTGCTGCTCTAAGGGGAAACCTTAAAACCAAATGGATGTGACGTCATTTTTACATCAGCACAATGTAGTCATCATAGATTCTGTCTTTCAGATCGCAACGATTGTGCAAAGCAGCCTGGGATTTGCCAGGCTACCTTGGGGGGGGCTGTAGAGCCCCGTGTTGAGAAACCCTATCCTATGCCCTACTCCTTCCTTTAGGGCCTGGTCAGGCAGCCAGGCAGCCTAGCTGGCAGTCCCCCTAGAGCACCAATCGATTGCCCTACCCAGAGTGCTTTTAGGGAACGGAACACGCTAACACAAGCAAGCCCTGCAGTTCCTTAGACGCGCGCACACACACACACACACACACACACACACTCAATCAATTTGCAGCCCAAATTGTCAATCCACTCGCTATGTCCCCAACCACTGTGACCGGGTAAGCTGGCTCTCGACAGATGTGTGTAGTCCCTCCAGGGGTCTGAATTAACACCAGCTAACCAGCCAAATGCTGGTGAAATTTCAGTTTGGCTTGTAGACACATTAGTGAGTGTGTGTTTGGCTAGTAAAATTAGCATGCTAGTCATTTTGGCTGGTGATGGAAAAAAGTTAATTCAGAGCCCTGAGTCCCTCACAGCTCTACCTGCCCGGCTCCACCAGTTCCACACACAGATCAGGTGAACAGCACTATCGGGGGAGTTGGATCGAGACGAGACGAGTCAGTCTTGATCGCAGGGCAGCATTTTCACAGATGTGATGTTGTCGAGAAGCGATTGTTGTTTCAGACTACAATGGCAGCTTGCATTGCAGAGTCTCGCGTCAACTGTTTTGTAAACGTAACTACATATTGATTCTTTAAAAGGTGAATAGAGAATGGATTTGTTTTTTTATTTATTGTTGGTGAGGATGGATGGACAAATGGTTGAAAAAAGCATACCTTCTGAAAATGAATCCAATACTGCTCCTTCTCAGATCTTTCAGTAGCCTGATTATAATCGACTTTCAAATCTCTTCGAGACCTGGTCTGACCAAGACCATAATGTTAAAGTTTCCCAAATGGCATTGTTGTCCCGCCTCCCTAGGTTTGATACTGATTCCCGTTTTTTCGGGAGATCAGAAACGGTATTTACATTGCTCTTGGCCTGCTTATGTGCTGGTGTTGCTGCAGTGGTGGTTGTGTAATGGCGTTAGGTGCGTGCGTGCGTGCGTGCATGTGTGTGTGTGTGTAATGAGGATGGATGATTGCATTGGCCAGGGCCCCAGCTGTTCAGGGCTGCAGGGCTGCAATATAAATCACACACACACACACTTAAATATCCACCTTCTTCACACACACACACACACAGTCTATGACACACACAGTCTGTGAGTTGCCCGGGTCAGGGCTATTTCAAGCAAATTAGTTAATGCACTCTCTCTCTCCTCCCCTCCTCCCTTTATTTATGCCAGCACACACTCACAATTACCGTGTGTGTGTTCGTGCACGCGTGCGTGCGTGCATGCGTGCGTGCGTTGGCTTGCACATTTCATTGTCTTTCTCCTGGTCACCGAGCTCTGATCACAGACTGGTGTGGATACAAGGTGAGGTGTGTGTGTGTGTGTGTGTGTGTGTGGTGTGTGTGATGCCGACTCAATTGACACACAACAAACTCATGCACACACACACTGGCCTTCTTATTGATCACATTAGTATCTCTCCTGAAGCAGGGAAAAGCACCAGGCCAAGGCAAAGCAGGGGTGTGTGTTTGTGTGTGCTCCTGATTATGTGTGCATGCGCGTTTGTGATGCAATTTAAGCAGAAGGACGAAGTGCATCAGCCCTTGCTTTCGATGGAGGGTTTTAATATTTCACTCAGAATCACCAGAGAGGGAGAGATGGAGAGAGAGAGATTGAGAGAGGGGGGGGGAGATGGACAAGAGGATTTGGAACACAGAAACTGAAAAGAAGATGGAAGTGAAAGAGAAAGGGAGAGGCAGGGGATGAGCGAGAGAAAAGGAGAAAGAGAGAGGCCGGGGTGAGAGAGAGAATAGGAGAAAGAGAGAAGCAGGAGATGAGAGCGAGAGAAAAGTATAAAGAGAGAGGCAGGGGATGAGAGAGAGAAAAAAAGAGAGAAAGAGAGAGTCAGGGGATGAGAGAGAGAGAAAAGGAGGAAGAGAGAAGCAGGAGATGAGAGCGAGAGAAAAGTATAAAGAGAGAGGCAGGGGATGAGAGAGAGAAAAAAAGAGAGAAAGAGAGAGTCAGGGGATGAGAGAGAGAGAAAAGGAGGAAGAGAGAGGCAGAGAGAGAGAGAGAGAGAGAGAGAGAGAGAGAGAGAGAGAGAGAGAAGCTTGAGGCGCTCTCTTGTTGCCAGCTCCAGGTCTCTGTTTGATTGAGCACTCCAGTCACAGCTCAGTTTGTTTTTGTGTTTCTTTTCTCGTCTTTCTCTCTGGTCCCCCTCTTCCATCTTTTCCTCACTTCACTGATATGTGAAGGTCGCTGAGGAGCTTAGCAGCAGCCTGCCGTGGAGACTTCCTGAGACTTTTCGTGACGTGACTCGCATTTCTAGTCAGAACCTGCCGTATAGTTGATCTTGAAGCCATCAGTGGAAAGGAACAATTGAATCCTTTTTATTTTGGGGGGCTTTACAAGCCTTTGTTTTTTCTCAGACAGGACAGTGAAGTAGAGACAGGAAATGAGTTGGGAGAGAGAGACGGGGAAGGGCCAGCAAAGGACCCGGGCCGAGATTCGAACCCGGCTCGGACACGTAGTAGACGAGTGCCCTACCAAATCAGTCATGGTAGGGCCGGAACAACTGAATCCTGACTTACGTGTGTCGAACCGTAGCACATCCAGGCTGAAGTAGTGTCAGGAGCATTTTGAGTCATACGTACATGGATTCTGACAGACTCTCAAGATTTGTTGTTTATCCATTTGTTAAGTACCTGTACTTGAGCTGCATGCCTTGTATGATACTGTGCTATACAAATGCAGTTTATTATTATTATTTTGTTGCCATTTCAAAGTTTGCACACGTTCCAACTGGGAGGGGGAAATGTATTCTGTGATTAGGATTCATCCTAAACAGGGCTGTCGTGGCCTAGTGGTTAGAGAGGTGGTTTTAGGATCAGAGGATTACCAGTTTGAATCCCACCCTTACCTCTCCCACCTCCATTTATGGCCAAAGTGCAAGGCACCTAACCCCACATTGCTCTGTAAAATAATGCCAAAGCTAAAATTAAAAATAACTGTCACTTTGGATAAAAGTGTCAGCTTAGTTTAATTTAATGTATTGTAAACAACTTGAGCCTGGTTTGCTAATTGAGTGACACATACGTGTTCAATAGAATAGTGCATCTGTTGAAAGCAGTTGAGCATACCAGGTTGGTATTAGCATTTTATTTTGCAGCATTTGTATTCTGAGTTGGCAGTGCACCTGGAGTTGAGCGATTTTCGCTCCCATAAAAAAACCCTAACTGTTGAAAAGCTTGATTTATGACCATTTAAATCCCCACCCGTTGCAAATTCACTGCTCCCTGCAAATAGATTTCCAAAATATACATTTATTTTTGAAATAAAAAGAGCCTCAACAAACCTTGAATAATGGCAAAGTCTGTTATCACTGTGAACAACTATGTATGTGTGCGCTGTGCGGTTTCATTCATAGAATTTTAAATATCTATCCAAAACGCCCAAATAACACTGTATGGGATAGGGGATTTTTATATATATATATATATATATATATATATATATATATATATATATATATACTTGATTTTCTGTAAGAAGAAAAGTGAATTGGTTTCATTGGCACCTTTCATGAAGAGATTTACAGCACATGGCTCTCAAGACCAGCAGGATTGTACTGTGGTTGTGTACAGAGCAGAGGATGACATTTTTCAGGAATTCCAGTGAGTCCTGCGGGATGGGGGTCAAAATTTTACAGATGAACGGGAGCGGGCCGGAGCGGTAATAAAAATGAATGAGAGTGGGCAGGAGCGGGAATAAAAACGAACCAAAATGAATGATTTTGGGAGTGGGCGGGATTGGGAGACATTCTTGGAGACAGTGGACGGGATGGGATTTGTTTTTTGTACTCCCGCCCAGGATGGGATTTCTAGGACCGGGATGGGACGGGAGTGAAAATCCACTCTCATGTCATGTTCTAGCAGAGGGGACAGTGCCATGGCCCTTCCTCCCTCTAGCTGCCTGATATATCCTTAATATTGCATGGGGACACATGGGGACATTTGGCTCGGAGTGTTCGCTACTTCACTGCTACGCGAGGGCTATGCTCTTCTACCCCTTGTGGTACCTTTTTTTTGGGGACAGTGTGCTGTTTGTTTCCTTTGTGCATCGTTTCCACCAGTGGAGCGCTGAGCTATTAGTTGGAAATGCTGCTATTACTACTACAATATTACGAAAGCACAGTCTTTAGTAATATACAGTACATGACGACTTTGGTCATTGCCATTTTGGTAATAGCTAATTCATAATAGGGACCGATGCTTAACACATTAATCTCTCAAATAAAGACATGTGCGTGAACACACACACACACACACACACACACACACACACACACACACACACACACACACACACACACACGGTTGCATAATTCTGCAATCCTGCAGCTTGCAATCCTAAACTATGTAAAGTATGTATGTATTGTGTACCGTATGGACACATGGGTGTTAAAGGGGCAGAAGTGAGTACTTCATTATTAATACAGTGTCCTGTTCCCCACTGACTCCCTTGGCTCAGATCATACAACCTTCTGGGCCTGCTAAACATAGCCAAGCATGAGCTCCTCAATGGAAGCGTGCGTGTGTGCGCGTGTGTGTGCGCGTGTACATGAGTATGTGTACATGAGCTCCTCAATGGAAGCATGTCCTGCGCGCGCGCGTGCGTGCGTGCGTGTGCGTGCGCGCGTGTGCGTGCGCGCGCGTGTAGGCGTGTGCGCGTGCGTGTTGAGGGATGGGGGTGATTTGCATGGTGCAGTGTATTTAATGAGATGCTGTTCACTGAGATTAGAGGCAAGGATGTCAGAGGCGTGTAGTGGCCCCATTAATTAATTGGCCGAGTTCCACCACACAGACGCAGGCACACACACACACACACACACACACCTCAATGAATGATCCTACACACACTATTACAGTCTCATTCACAGATTAGTTTTGTTCTAAACGCTACGACCACCTCTTTCTTTTTTTCTGGACTACCCACATTAACATCTCTCACTTCACTTTTTCTGAGCTATTTCAATTCCACCTCCTCCTCTTTTGCAAATCGAATTCTTACCAAGCACGTGCACACACACACACACACACACACACACACACACACACACACACACACACACACACACACACACACACACACACACACACACACACACACACACACACACACACACACACACACACACACACACACACCTCCTCCTCTTTTGCAAATCGAATTCTTACCAAGCACGTGCACACACACACACACACACACATTCTGAATAACGCTAATCCCAATGGCAGAGTGAAGCAATGACACTTGGCCTTAACATGTCACTGTCACACTTGGCATTAACATGTCACCGTTGACACGTGGCATTATCTTGTCACTGTCATTGCTCAATTCCTTTAGTAGATGACGTAACACCTAAACACCTAATATTTCCCCCAACACCTGACATTACCAGAAGTGTGCGTGTGGGCGTGTTCGTGTGCGTGTTCCTGTTCGTGTTTGTGTGCGTGTTGGTGTTGGTGTGTGTGTGTGGTCGTGTTCATGTTTGTGTTCGTGTGCGTGTGCATGGCGTAAGCATGTGTGCATACATACATGCATGCGTGTGTGTGCGCTTGTTAGTGTTTGTGTATGTGCCCGTGAGCGTGTGTGTGTGATTTGTGTGGTCTGTTTGTTTGTCTCTGTCTCTGTGTGTGTGCTGTATGTCAGTCCTGGCTGTCACTTGTGTCCCCTCATCAGAATGCTAGCACATGTCTGGCTGCCCGATAGCACTGGCGCTGCGGAGGAGCCACGCCGGGAGTTATGCATTTTTAAACTGCCGCGCCCGCCTGGGCCCAGATAGATACAGTACACACGCACACACGCACACATACACACCCCTCTGCTGCCCTTATTTGCATCCCTCTGATTTATGCTTTTTCATTTTCTCTTTTTTTTTATGTCATCCCCCTCTCTCCACTGTCGTGTTCTCTGTGCTCCCGGTGGGTCATTTTGTTTGAAGCGGGAGTGATTGTAGTGTGGCCGAGACACATCGTGTGATGAATATGTGGCAACGAGTGATCGTGTCCTTCCTGTACTTTTCTGTTCTCTCTCTCTCTCTCTCTCTCTCTCTCTCTCTCTCTCTCTCTCTCTCTCTCTCTCTCTCTCTCTCTCTCTCTCTCTCTCCCTCTCTCTCTCTCTCTTTTTTCTCTCTCTTTTTTCTCTCTCTCTCTCCTCTCTCTCTTTTCTCTCTCTCTCTCTCTCTCTCTCTCTCTCTCTCTCTCTCTCTCTCTCTCTCTCTCTCTCTCTCTCTCTCGCTCTCTGTAAGAACTGCTTGTGTCCTTTACACAGTGGGACAGCAAGCTGGGTACTGCAACAACGTGCGACTGCATGTATCTGATAGGTGATTTACATGAGACGTGTGTGAAGTAGGGAGATAAGTTATAATTTATAAATAATGCCAACTAAACTGCCTTTTTTCCCCATAAAATTGCAGAACATCAGGGTTAAGGGAATTGGGTGAAAAAAATGAGGGGAAAAGTCAATGCCAGAGATATTGATTCCGAAACCCTAAATATTTAGTAGCTGCATGAAACTTGTAGGAGCCACAGTTTATTTATGGCATCAGCGTGGAGTAAATTCAAAATAAGGTAGTCTTTGTTCGTGTCCACATGCATGCACGTGTAAAACCAAATTCGCCTGTTCAGATAGTCAGTATACATTGTGTTGCAGTCAGGCAGTGATCCAAGTCATATCAAACGGCAAATACAAGGGACCTTCATCAAATGTGTGTGTGTGTTGACTGTTTGTTAGTATCTCTGGCTCTGATGTCGGTATGTTTTCACACCTCATGTTTGTCTGTCTGCAGTGCTCCTATGTGGTGCGCAGGGTTGTGTGTCTATGTCTGCGTGTGCACGTGTGTGTGTTTGGGGGGGGGTATTAAGTCTTCCAGTTAATTGGAGTTGTTTGCCAGTAGAGGGTGAGCAATGATCCAGTTAAATTACTTTGGCTCTCTCCTCTTCCTCCCCACTGGCCTGTCTGGCATTTTACCGCCCTGAACAACCAACCACTCTTTCTTTCTCTCTTTCTGACGGCTCTTTCTGACGTCTCTCTCTTCTTCTCTCCCTCTATCCTTCCTCTCTCTCCCTCTATCCTTCCTCTCTCCCTCTATCCTTCCTCTCTCTCCCTCTATCCTTCCTCTCTTCTGAGTGTTTGCCTTTGTGTTTGAAGGCATTTAAGTGTGTGGCAGGTAACTTCTGCCAGTCCCCATAGCTCATCTCAACTTATTCATTCATTCCTCCTCCTCCTCTTCATCTTCTTCCTCCTCCTCCTCCTACTCCTCTTCATCATATTCCTCCTCCTTTTCCTCCTCTTCCTCCACATCTTCCTCTTTCTCCTCTCTCTCCTCTTTCTCCTGCTTCTCCTCCTCCTCCTCCCCTCACTGCACTATGGGGCCATAGCTGTGCATATGTAAGTGAGCGATGATTAAGAATTGAAGATGGCTCCTCATGCCTCCATCCTTTGGACTGGATTTCTTGGCCCTCATACATAGATTTCCCGGCAACGTCACTATGGTAACAACTGAGCATGAAAGCCGCGCAGTTCACTATTATTTTCTATCGACGCTGTGGATAACTTTAAGATGATAAGATAAGATGATAACATAAGATACATTTTAAGATGCTTATCTATTTTCAACTGTACTTGCAGAGTTAGTGATGTGATTGGGATAATTTGTACACCTTGCACAGGGCATCCGGTTTTCTCATATGGCTGCCAGTGCTGACGATGTTGCTTCCTTCTCAGATGGAGGACATTGACTCTTGCATCTCCCCTCCATGGAGGCTGATGAATATGATGCTAATTATGTATTTCTCCGCCATATACAGGCATATCCTCTCTCTTTCACTCTCTCTCTCTTTCTCTCTCTCTCTCTCTCTCTCTCTCTCTCTCTCTCTCTCTCTCTCTCTCTCTCTCTCTCTCTCTCTCTCTTTCACTCTCTCTCTATCTCTCTCTCTCTCTCTCTCTCTCTCTCTCTCTCTCTCTCTCTCTCTCCCCCTGCCTCCCTTAACTGTAATTTGAGGCCAAAGCTATTTATGTGATTGCAAATTAATAATTGCACTCAGCTCCTTGAGCCTCCTTGGACCCAAGCTTGCTCTTGACTCGCATCCTATTCTGCTGCCAATGCTGATGATGCTGCTTCCTTCTCAGATGGGGAGGGGGGCATCGACACCAGCCATCCATTCACGGTCTCTCAATCACTCCTGCTTAATGTGGTGCTGATGTTGGGGTTGGGGGTTGTGAGGATGGTTGTATGTGTGCTGGTTTAAGCTGTGTTTCCATCTCCACTCTCAATCACCGTCTTCCCGTCACTCCTGTTTCTAAAGATGTTGGGAGTGGTGATGGTGAAGTTTTTTTTTGTTTTTTTATTGTGGTGTGGGGGTGGGTTGGTACTGGTTTGAATCAGATTGTAATTGGTCAGGGGCAGGGCGTCATCTACTGTCTCTCCATCATCATCTCCAGGGATGCTGATCAATATTGTGCTGCTGATGCTGATAGTGCTGATGCTGATGGTGGTGTGTGTGTGTGTTAGTGTGTATGCATGCATGTGTGTGTGAGTGTGTGTTGGGTTTAGGCTAGAATGGACTCATTTATCCTGCGTCATCTCCAAGGATGTGAATCTATGGCTTGGTGCTGATGTTTCTACTACTGGGGTTATGGGGGATGGGATGGGATGGGATGGGATGTGAATAGCATGGGAGGTCATTTAACCCCTAGCCATCACTCCTGCACGATATGCAGAAGGCCTGGCGATGGGTGTGGTGATGGTTGTGTTGGTGTTTACACCAGGCTGGGATCAACTAGGGAGTTCTCTGTCTCTCCATCTCTCATGGGTCAGGGGTACGTGCACGAAAAGGGGAGGGAAAAGTTGATAATAACAAATGTGTGGAGCAGCCTAGTCACATTGGGATAGAGCAAGTGACGTGAGCATGAGCGGGGGGGTACTCCTGTTTTGACAAAATAAGCTTAGGGGGGTACTCAAGACAGAAACGGTTGGTAAACACTGATCTACAGAGATGATGCTGAATTCTGCAATGGCGGTGTGGTTTGTGCTTCTTGGGTTTGCCTAGGCCCTAGAGCAAGATGGAAAGCCACTACTTACTCTCTTGCCAATACTGTGGCATCATCCGAACGGTTGCTGATCAATACAGTGCTGATGTTGGGATTGATGATGTTCAGGATAAGACTGGAATTGACAGGGGGCTCATTCACTTGCCTCTCCATTACTCCTTCATTATTCCTCCACACACACACACACACACACACACACACACACACACACACACACACACACACACACACACACACACACACACACACACACACACACACACACACACACACACACACACACACACACACACACACACGATGATGAAATTGATGCTGATGTAGCTACAGTAATTTTGCTTACACTGTAGTATGTGACTCAAGACTTTATTTTGTCACATGCTGTCTTGTGCTGTCTGGCACAATGGGCAGTGAAATGAAAGATGCAACTGCTGTCTTCTGAATTTAAAAAGCGGGTGACTTGAGGGAGAAAAGTCTTGTGCAATCTCTCTTGTCTTGCATTGTATAGAATAGTGTTTCTCAATGGGGGTGCTACAGCCCCCCAGGGGGCATTAGGAAGCCTTTATGGGGCGTTGATGAGGATACAGCTGAGTGGGAGCGGGGCCAAGTTCCCATTGGGGGATATTAGTCTATTTTGTTTTTCAATACTAAGGGGGGTATTGGCAGACTTATGATTATGTCAGGGGGCATTTGGATGCTTATGATGGGGTCAAGGGGGGCGTTTGTTAAAAAAATGTTTGAGAACCCCTGGTATAGAGCGTAGTTGTTTCCCTGAGGGAGGCCTTTGGACCATGGGATGGCTAGAATGGAAGCTTTCTTTCATCATCCGTTTTGCCCATGTCTTTGCTCTGATGGGATGAGATGGGATTTACGCTCTGTCCATCACCTCTGGGTGCTCTCCGGGGACCGTTGGGGTTGGTGCTATTTCAACACCAGGCTGCAATTGGCTGGGATGTCATTCATTGGCTGTCTCTCCATAATTCTTCCATCCTCATCGCATGAGGGTTTTTTTCCGTCAATGTGGTGTTGATGGTGCTGCTGAGGGTGCTGGTTTGGGTGTAATGGGGAAATAATGTGGGGTGGCTGACGTGTATGTTGTGATAAGAAGATGAAGACGGATGGCCGTCATTCTAGTACGTTGGAGTCAGTGGGAGGTTGCTTGACCCCTGGAAGAACGTTCTGGAATCTACATATGGATTGTCCTAGAATGTAGATTGTTCTAGAATGTAGATTGTTCTAGTATGTGGATTGTTGTGGAATGTGGATTGTTGTGGAATGTAGATTGCCTCCTATAGCAGAGGGGTTTGTGATGACCTTGGAGATTATAGTGCCAATACTCATGAACGGCGTGACGTTTTCCTTGTGCGTTACGCCCATTTGTGGGGGAAAACAGGTAATGCAAGTCAATTGGTGGTGTTGGGGTTTAATAAACGAAAGATAAGGACCTGTAGACAAGCGTTGTTCACGCGCAACATGCCGAAAACGTGTCGTGTTGCCGGCTGTTCAAATAATATAGACAAACAGCCGTGGCTGAAGCATGGAAAGTGTTCATTTAGGCTAGTCAATGTAGTATGTAAGTCAATGAGACATTCGGTTTGTTTTCACCCATAAAGGGGCGTAACGCAAATTTAAGAGCAAAGTACCCGGATGGCCGTTCATGAGTATATCGTTAATTAAACCACTTTGTTCTGCCGTGGGACACACACACACACACACACACACATACAAACACACACACACACACACACACACACACACACACACACACACACACACACACACACACACACACACACACACACACACACACACACAAACACCAGCACCTTAATCGATGTGATACTGTTGATTGCACATGTGGTGTTGCTGGACAGGCCAAGTGGAACCTTGTTAAAATAAATGAGATGCATTCACATCAATATGGGCCAGGTCGGGAAATTAGGATTTGGGTGTATGGGAAGTGCGTGCGTGCTCGTGTGCTTGTGCGCACGCGTGCTTGCGTGTGCTGGCATGAGTGTGTGTGTGTGTGTGTGTGTGTGTGTGTGTGTGTGTTTATTGGTTGGGGGCAGCTGGCTCTATGGAGTGATCACTCTGTTAGATCAGCCGGTGGGAATAAATCTTTCGGCATATAGGGTCCCCTTGAGACCACAAACCCCAGTTCAGAAATGATCTCAACACGCAAGGCCGATCCAATTCAAATTATCTAAGAAGCCATCCTGCTCCACACCCTGTTAGACCTGCACCAAACCTCACATAAATATCTAGTAGTAAGTAGGTGTTATCTTTGACCTTAAAAAGTCAATATGGTGGCGAAATACATTCGGGGTGTAGAATAATTATACCTTCCCCACCTATGTGCCGACGTTCAAAGATTGTTTGGAAACCTCATTGGTTCAACTGCAAAATGCTTTGTTTTAGTCCAGCCACTCTGCTCTGCTAACCCACCCTGCACGTCAAACAAGCCCCAACAGCAAAGGGTGCTGACAGGGGGTTGGGGTAAAACAAGTTAGTTGTATCGGGCCCAGGGAGATGGGGGGGGGCAAAATTGGGGGCCTCATTTTGGGTGGGGGCCCTGTCAGATGATTTTGTTCCAGGCCCGGTCCAAAGCTGTCAGCGGCCCTGCCGCTAGCCCAGGGATCACTGTCTTGTGATCTTACATCTGGGATCCTAAATCAAACACCTCCCCTCATGTTTGAGTTCTAGAATGAGCACAGCACATCAAAGGAGTGGAGGGTGGCGGTCAGACGCCATGGAAACGTGCAGGAGCTACAGCCAATCAGAAGCGTTCCGCGTGAGGATGTGTTTAAACTACTGACTCTCTCTAGGAAGTCAGCGGAAAGGACTGAGTGAAATGAAAAAAGGGGAAAGAGGGCGCGAGCAATTTTTGGGTCTCACTTTGAAAAGGTTAGCAGGCTGTGGAGAGGAGATGAAAGGCCAGAGAGAGAGGGAGTCCGAGAGAGAGAGCGACAAAGTGAGAGAGAGAGAGAGGTTTAGCAAATGTGAACGTGTGTGTGCGTCTGCGAGTGTGAATGTGCACGTGGGTATGAATTTGTATGAACGGCAAAAAGTGTGATATGTATGCATATGCGTCTTCAGCCCTCAGCCCTCTGCCAGGACAGGGTCTAAGTGGAGCACAGATTGTGTTGAAGTCCTCAAGCAAATAGAGCCACAGTAGGCACACCACAGACATCACATGCGTTTATAATGCCCCTTGGTAGTAAGCAAAATAAACAATGTACCCAAACAGAATGCTGACAGCTGGAATGAAATTACATGATAAAATGCGTAACAAAGACCTGTCGGCAGTCTCTGTAGTCAGTCCATCAAGTAAAATGTGTTATTTTTTAAATGTTCTTCTTCCCTTCTCTCCTGCTTTGTATGCTCTATGTGGTGGTATATCCCTCTCAATCTTTTGTCCTTGGTGCAGCAGGCTGTTAGCATTTTGCTGTAGCGTTAGAGACAGGCCTTCCCATTTGCCTCTGGCTAGCTGAAGTTGCTGAGTTGCTGGAAACCCTTGAAAAGTTGGTGTCATTGCCTTGCTATTTAATGTCGTTTCACCTTGGAACTAGATCTAGATTTTAGACTGTAGACCGTTTTAGATTGTATTACATCTAGTAAAAAAGTAAGTACACCCAAGTTATGTTGTGATTTGTTTTAATAGTCAGTGCTATGTCAGGGTGACTTAAGATGTGTAACATATTTTCAAAAACAATCGCTAATATTTATTGATAAATTATGATTGTTAATGAACTTTTAATACAAAATTCTGAAAGTTTTCCACAAGTCTCTCTTTGTCATGCTAAAGGAAGCCAATTTCAACATTCAGTAGTGTCATATTTTTCTGTTATGATAATAAAAAAGCTATCTTTAGTGTTACCAATAGCAATGAGTTTGGTGCGCACATACCCTCACATTGAAAGTAGTTCTGCTGAAAGTAGTCCCCCTTGCCAAGTTTTATCAATATAAGTTACAGTAAGTTAGTTTTAGTTTTAGTTTATTTAGTTTAGTTCAGCAGGGACCATGCGCAATAGACATTGCTTACAGAAGTAAAAAGATGTCTTGTGCCAGATTATAACTACATAGCTAATTTCCATCTGCAGTCCCTGGACTGGTAAAACAAAAAATAAAATACAGTACATAAACAAATAAGCACATCCATAGGCCATGGGTTCATAGCCCCAAACAACACACACATATATACACACTCACACACACACACCCACACACACATTACAATGGCATACAGTTATGAGTCATGTTGAATTAAAAACCATATGATTAGTGTTGACAAGACTGGTTGGTTAATATCCATTTTTTCACACCCCTTGATAAGGCCTGATAATCAGTAATCTATCAATCTCATAATCAGCAGAAAAGGCCTGGACTGTTAGATTCTTGTCTAAGCTAAGGCCAAAGTGCAGACACAAAACCTACAAAAAGAGTTTGTAGCGAATGATCATTGCCCATGTCAGTTTCAATTACAGTTTGACTGTTTTCAATTAATTGTCCAGTCGGAGTCAGTGCCCATTTTTTTTCACTGTCCCACTCTGTCTGTCCTTGGCATAAGTGGACACCCATGTGGGCACGGAGCCTGTGTTGAGATTGAGATGGGCCATTGCTTCTAATGCTGCCCGGCAGGGCTGGACGGGGGGAGAAATAGGGCCCAAGCACTTTTGGCTTTAAGGGGCCCCTCATAATTAGCGGCGCAGAACTAACTCACCGGTGGACCCCGCACCCTTGTTGGCCCCTATTTTCAGAAATATAAAAAATAAAAATAAAAAGCTTTTTCTCCCCACATTTCTGAAAATTGGGCCCACAAGGGTGCAGGGCCCACTGGGAAATGCCCGCTATGCCAGATGGCCGGTCCAGCCGTGTACGTCCAGCTAACCAAGGGTGCCACCGGTGCCAGGCTAGGAAATTGGCCATATTACTCAAAGTGCATTTAACTGATTTCCCCAGAGCTCTCTGAAGCACACAGTCTAACCTTCCCCTGGCACGCCCACCCACCCTCTTCTCTTCTCTTCTCTTCTCTTCTCTTCTCTTCTCTTCTCTTCTCTTCTCTTCTCTTCTCTTCTCTTATCTTCTCTTCTCTTCATTTCTCGTCTTGTCTCGTCTCGTCTCATCTCTTCTCTTCTCTTCTCTTCTCTTCTCTTCTCTTCTCTTCTCTTCTCTTCTCTTCTCACTTCTCTTCTCTTCTCTTCTCTTCTCTTCTCACTTCTCTTCTCTTCTCTTCTCTTTTCTTCCTCTCTTTCACTTACTATTCTGCTCCTGCCCGTCCCCTCCATCTCCTTCTCCCTCTCTCTTTCGCTCCTCTTTTCTGTTTTTAAATGGCCAATGAATAGAGATTAGTAGGTGTTTCTTTTTTCCAAGGGCAGTGAATAAGTACCTTTCAGACGGCGCGTTGATGAGAGATAATTGCAGAAGAAGCGTTTGTCCTTTTCTATTGTATGCTGCATTGCCCATCTCTTGGTGTTGACAGCCTCTGCATGGGTTGTTTCTTTCCGTCTCTCTTTCTCTGTTTTTGTTTCTCTCGTTTCTTTCTTCTCTCTCTCTCTCTCGTCCCCCTCTCTCTCTTCCTCTTCCTCCTCCCCTCTCTCTCTCTCTCTCTTTCTCTCTCTCCCCCCTCTCTCTCTTCCTCTTCCTCCTCCCCTCTCTCTCTCTCTCTCTTTCTCTCTCTCCCTTCTCCCTCTCCCCTCTCAGTAGACAAAGTCTGAATGTGTGCCGAGTGTCTTTGATGAATGCTCCTCTATTTGTGCTATCTGTGAATGATTGCCGGTAATTCACAATGAGAGAGAGCGAGAAACACAGCGAGTGACTGATCTATAAGTAGGAATGGATTCCTCAACGTTATCTCTTAGGGACTTTGCTAATGATTCTTCAGTACATTCAAACTCTTTTTAACTCTCCTCATTGCACTTGTGGGAAACAAGTTCAGATAGTCAATTCTTTTTACCCATGCAGCTGAAGGGCCAGCCTTTAGGGTGATTTACTTCCACTCTTCTCTTCTCTTTTCCTCTTCTCTTTCCTCTCTCCTCCTCTTCCTCTTCTCTCCTCTCCTCTCATCTCTCCTCTCTCTCTTCCTCTTCTCTTTCCTGGTTTATCATGTGATGCTCAGTAGTGATTTTATTTCTTCTGCAGCTATCGAACACACAAATACCCACTCCTGGGGGAGTAGAAGCCTAGAATAGGAAAGAAAAGGAAATAAAAATCAAATTTCTCTCATTCTTGTTCTCACACAGGACACACACATACAATACATGTGTAAACAATGTACGCTTTCAGACACACACACATGCACACACACTGCAGTGCGTTAACGTGCGTGTGGTGCTGAAAATGGGGAATAGGATTAGCTTCTCCACTCACACTCTCTCTCTCTCTCTCTCACACACACACACACAAACACACACACACAAACACACACACAAACACACACACACACACACACACACACACACACACACACACACACACACACACACACACACACACACACACACACACACACACACACACACACACACACACACACACACAGCTCCACATGCTCCCACTAATGGTGCCCAGTGCCAGCCAATCAATCATCAGTTCCGGAAAGTAGAGCAGGTCAAGTTGATTTGGAGTGTGCGTGCGTCCGTGTGCGCGTGCTGGCGGGGTGTGTGCGTGCGTCTGTGTGCGCATGCTGGCGGGGTGTGTGTGCGTGTGCGTGTGCGCGTGCGCGTGCGCGTGTGCGTGTGCGTGTGCGCGTGCGCGTGCGCGTGTGCGTGTGTGTGTGTGTGTGTGTACAAGCATGTGTGTACAAGCATGTGTGTGTGTACAAGCATGTGGGTGTGTACAAGCATGTGGGTGTGTACAAGCATGTGGGTGTGTACAAGAGCTCTGTTCTTTCATTGCAATTTTTAGTCTGCCACTGACATGGTTTCGTTCACCATTTTAACACATTAGGGTTTGTGTCACGTTAGACTTCCTGTTATTTATAGGAACTGGCCTAGTGAGCTAGTTGCTAGTAATCCATGAGACCAGTGACAGTCCTGCCTCTCCGCTGTATTCAGTAGTGATGTGATTGTCTTCCATCTTCCTCTTCCTCCTAGTGTCTTCCTCACCTTACTCCTCTTCCTCCACTTCCCCTCTGCCTCCTCTTTCTCATATTCATCCTCTCCTATTCTTTTTCTTTCTCCTCTCCTTTTCCTGCTCCTCTTCCTCCTCCATCTTCCGCTCCTCTTCCTCATATCAACCTTTCTTCTTCCTCCTCTCCTCTTCCTTCTCCATCCTCCTCTTCACCATCCTCCTCTTCCTTCTCCATCATCCTCTTCGCCATCCTCCTCTTCCTCCTCTTCGTCTTTCTCCTCTCCTCATCCTGTTCCTCCTTTTCTTCCTCTTACTCCTTTTCCTCCTCTCTTCATCCTCCTCTTCCTCCACCATCCTCCTCTTTCTTCCTCCGGTGTAGATAAGCCTGTGCAGATGGTGGAATTGTGTTGAATGTCGACAATATTATTATCTAAACACAAAGGCTAAGTCTCTTGTTGCGTCAATGACATTCTATCTCTTTATCTTTCTCTCTCTGTCTCTGTCTCTCTCTCTCTTTCTGTCTCTCTTTCTCTTCGTTCCATCTTTATCATTCTTTCTTTCTCTCTAAGCCTTTTGATCAATCTGCCCATATCTCCCTTTCTCCCTCTCTCTCTCTCTCTCTCTCTCTCTCTCTCTCTCTCTCTCTCTCTCTCTCTCTCTCTCTCTCTCTCTCTCTCTCTGTCTCTCTCGCTCCATCTTTCTTCATCCTTCCATCTCCCCGGGTATATGAGCTCATGGTCCATAAATGCTTCAGGCAGATTTATTGTTGCTCACCACACACACACACACACACACACACACACACACACACACACACACACACACACACACACACACACAC
>NC_085866.1:30528018-30540518 GCF_034702125.1 Engraulis encrasicolus | reverse complement strand
TACCAGGACTGTGAAGGGTTAATGAGTTATTAGTTTATAAGCCCTCTGTTTATAACCTCCCCGTGGCTGGCGGTGGTGTCTATTAATTAAAGTGAGGAAGATACCGATCTGTTGTATCAGGGGGTTTATCTTGATCATGGTGAATGATTGGTTTGCTATGATGATTGTGACTGACTGGTTGGTCGCTATGACGATGTTGTTTCAGTTTTTGTTTGTTTGTTTGTTTGTGTGTTTGTTTTTTATACCTTGGTGGGTGCCGGTTCAGAGGTGTTAAGATATAATAAAATACAACATATATTAACGCTACATATATGTTTTTCCTTTGTGTGTGTTACAGGGTAGCAATGTGATGGAGGAGCAGGACCTGAGGGAGATCGGCATCTCAGACCCGGGACACCGGAGGAAGCTGCTACACGCAGCGCGCTCGCTACCCAAGGTCAGACACACACACTCTCATACACACACACACACACACACACACACACACACACACACACACACACACACACACACACACACACACACACACACACACACTGGTTAGTTGCCTGCTTTGTAATGAATGATGGAGAGAGTTCTCCTTGAATTGTCCTCTGAAGTGTGCTAGAGTTGTTCCATGTTGTTTTCACTGTTGATGGTGAATGGTTTGTCATGGCAGTACATTATTATTACCCTTGGTTGGAGACGCTGGGAAAAAAGAGATGTAATAGTCTTTTACTACATATTCTGTCTCCAGGTGAAGCCTCTTGGTTGTGATGGCAGTACGTCCCTGTCCTCCTGGTTGGACATGCTGGGTCTTCAGGAGTACCTGCACAACTTCCTCTCCAGCGGATACCGCACCCTCGACTGCGTCAAGAACCTCTGGGAGCTGGAGATTGTCAACGTAAGGCAGCAACGGGATACACCACCAACGCACCAACCACATTACCACATTACCACATTACCACATTACCACATTACCACATTACAACATGCTATGACACATTACAACACACTATAACACATTACAACACACTATTACACATTAATACATTCTATTACACATTACAACACACTATTACACATTACAACATGCTATTACACATTACAACATGCTATGACACATTACAACACACTATAACACATTACAACACACTATAACACATTACAACACACTATTACACATTACAACATGCTATTACACATTACAACACACTATAACACATTACAACACACTATTACACATTAATACATTCTATTACACATTACAACACACTATTACACATTAATACATTCTATTACACATTACAACACACTATTACACATTACAACATGCTATTACACATTACAACATGCTATTACACATTACAACATGCTATGACACATTACAACACACTATAACACATTACAACACACTATTACACATTAATACATTCTATTACACATTACAACATGCTATTACACATTACCACACCAGATGAACAGAGACTGAGTCAGAGGGAGAGAAAGAGAGTTGATAGAGAGAGAGAGAGAGAGAGAGAGAGAGAGAGAGAGAGAGAGAGAGAGAGAGAGAGAGAGTCACATTGAGCGTGTGTGTCAGAGACAGAGTGTAATAATAGAATAAAAAGTTGTCCGTGTTTCCCCCGCAGGGAAGCAAGAGAGCAGACAGGTGAATAACAAAAGGTCTCTGAAACAAAAAAAACATTAAACAACAACAAAAAAAACATCCTGCACCAAAAATGGATTTGTTTAGTACCATGCATCAAGCCACTGCACTGAAAGAATTCAACTTTGACATTCAGTTTTTCAGAGATTCCCTCTGTTTAAATAGGCCTGCGTGTAGACATAAGATAACACCTTTGTTTGACCTGCATTTATTCATGACTGTAGTGTGTGTGTGTGTGTGTGTGTGTGTGTGTGTGTGTGTGTGTGTGTGTGTGTGTGTGTGTGTGTGTGTGTGTGTGTGTGTGTGTGTGTGTGTGTGTGTGTGTGTGTGTGTGTGTGTGTGTGTGTGTGTGTGTGTGTGTGTGTGTGTGTGTGTGTGTGTGTGTGTGTGTGTGTGCTCGTCCTCTGGTGTGTGTGTGTATGTGCTCGTCCTCTGCTGTGTGTGTGTGTGTGCTCGTCCTCTGCTGTGTGTGTGTGTGTGTGTACTCATTCTCTGGTGTTTGTGTGTGTGTGTACTCATTCTCTGGTGTTTGTGTGTGTGTGTAGGTGCTGAAGATCACTCTGCTGGGCCACAGGAAACGCATCATCGCGTCTCTAGCAGAGAGACCCTACGAGGAGCCGCCCGTCAAGCCCCCACGCCTATCGCAGATACGGGTACGACACACACATACACACACACACACACACACACACACACACACACACACACACACACACACACACACACACACACACACACACACACACGCCTATCACAGATACAGGTACCACACACACACACACACACACACACACACACACACACACACACACACACGCGCCTATCACAGATACGGGTACGACACACACACACACACACACACACACACACACTGTGATAATCTGTATTATATATTATTCCCCTCAGTGTCAAGACCTCGTGTCCCAGACCTCGTCCCCTCTGAGCCACATGGACTCGTATACGGGGCGCTCCATGGACCCTCTGTTGCCCCTGGGGGAGTCTGGGAGGAGGCGGGCGGGAGCAGAACCAGACTACGACATCGTACAGCGGCCGCGCAGCGAGAGGCTCTACTCACACGTGAGTGCATGTTTGTGTGTGTGTGTGTGTGTGTGTGTGTGTGTGTGTGTGTGTGTGTGTGTGTGTGTGTGTGTGTGTGTGTGTGTGTATCAGCGGGTGTGTACACAGCGAGAGGCTCTACTCACACGTGAGTGCATGTTTGTGTGTGCTTTTATGTATGCATGTTGGTGTATGGGTGTAAGGTTGTGTGTGTGTGCGCGCGTGCGTGTGTGTGTGATGTAGGTCTGTGAAGTCGATTATTACTGGCCAATGTTGGCTTTGTGTGTGTGTGTGTGTGTGTGTGTGTGTGTGTGTGTGTGTGTGTGTGTGTGTGAGTGTGTGTGTGTGTGTGTCTGTGTGTGTGTGTGTGTGTGTGTGTGTGTGTGTGTGTGTGTGTGTGTGTGTGTGTGTGTGTGTGTGTGTGTAAGACCCTGTTGTCCTGTGAGCAGCTATCTGTCCTTCTGCTTGTGTGTGATTTGAGAGGCTCTGTCATCATGTGAGAGGCCATTTGTGCTTGTGTTTGTATGTGTTGGTGTGGTGTGGTGTGGAGTGGCCGGCTCTATTGTCACTCAAGGGCTTATTATTGCCTCTTTTGGTGTGTCCAGGTGTGAGGTACTGTATGAGTTTTAGTGTGTGTGTGTGTGTGTGTGAGCGTCTACCCATTTCTATCTACTTTCATCTCTCTGTCTTGTTTTGCTGCCGTTCTTTCATATCCAAACATCATTTCCTTTCATCTCCCTCTTGCCTGTGTCACCTGCCTCATACAGGTACACTTCAATGCTCTGCGCTTCTCTCATCTGTCCACTTTTCTGTCTACATCTCATCTCTCTCTCTCTCTCTCTCTCTCTCTCTCTCTCTCTCTCTCTCTCTCTCTCTATACACCTCATTTTCCCCCTCTTCTCTTTTTCCATCCACACTTTTTCCGCCACCTCTCTTTTTATACCTCTTCTTTCCGCACTTTCTTTTTTGCATCTATCCACACCACTCTCTCTCTGCCTATCTCATCTCATCTCTCCCTCTTGTCTTCTCTTGACTATACATGATACCTCTCGGTCCACGATTCATCTCTTCTTCCCATCTCGTCTTTCCCTCCCTGTGTCCATCCATCATTCCCACTATCTATTAATCTCTCCTTGTCTTTTTCCATCCGTCTCCCACCGTCCCTCCATCCCTCCGTCTCTGCCTCTAGCTCTCTCTCTCTCTCTCTCTCTCCTTGTAGGAGCGGGAGAACGAGTGTATGACAGAGCATCAACCTGACATTACGGCCCCTTCATGCGGGATAAATAATCTCTCTCTCTCTCTCTCTCTCTCTCTCTCTCTCTCTCTCTCTCTCTCTCTCTCTCTCTCTCTCTCTCTCTCTCTCTCTCTCTCTCTCTCTCTCTCTCCCTCCCCCCCTCCTCTAGGAGCGGTATGAGGAGCGTCCCCGAGAGCCTCGTCTGACTCTGCGCCCCCCCAGCCTGGCGGCCCCCTACGCCCCCGTACAGAGCTGGCACCACCAGCCCGAGAAACTCATCTTCGAATCCTGCGGATACGAGGCCAATGTGAGGACACACACACACACACATTCACACTCACAACAATAAGTCTCTACGACAGCAATAGTGTGTGTGTGTGTGTGTGTGTGTGTGTGTGTGTGTGTGTGTGTGTGTGTGTGTGTGTGTGTGTGTGTGTGTGTGTGTGTGTGTGTGTGTGTGTGTGTGTGTGTGTGTGTTTGTGCGTGTGTGCTTGCGCGTATATACGTCCGTTTGTGTGTATCTTTTTGTGTGTGTGCGTGTGCGTGTGCGCCTGCGTGTGTGTCTGTGTGTGTGCGTGTGCCTGCGTCTCACTGCTGCTCCTGTGTCCTGCAGTACCTGGGCTCCATGCTGATCAAAGAGCTGAGAGGAACAGAGTCCACGCAGGACGCCTGTGCCAAGATGAGGGTAGGTCACCTCACCTCACCTCACCACACCACCCACCAGCACCAACACTCATCATAAACCTGCTCACTAACATTTCAATCTCCAGAAACAAGTCTTGTCTAGTTGTAACTTATGTTACAGTATGTATGTATGTGGGTGACAGTGACGTTTCAGCAGTAGCACAAGTCAGGGCGTTGCAACGCCAGTCAGTGCCACTATTTTATGGATTGTTTTTTTGGGTGTTTTTTTTTTTTTTTGGACTATCTAAAAAGCCCCCCAAAAAAAACAAACCCATGTATGTATGTAACTTATCGGCAGTGAACAATTGGACACATCATTGCGCACATGAACATGAACACACATGCCTTCTTTGTGTTTTTGTCAATAATGTGTAAAATGATCCATATAACCATGATGCAAGTTATCACAGAAAGCCATTGTTAATGGACCGTGTAACTGCTCTCCGCTGTCCTTTTCCGCTGATCTCCTGCCCATAACTAAAGTGCACAGCAGTCAGCAAACCCTCACACACCTGCAACTGCAGCAGCAGAGCAAATGGTGTACAGGAGTTCTAGTCATAGCTGGATTGGCCATAAGGCATACAGGGCATTTGCCGGTGGGACTGTTGAGGATTTTGGCCTGTTCCCCCGCTCCATGTATCAGTCCTCATACTGCCACAGCTGACCTCTCCCAGTCAGATTTAGATATTCATTTTGCCTGTTGGGGTCAAAGTAGCTCGTAATAGGTTACTAAAAATATTGTCACAGGCGTCATTGTGTCTCTCAATTTCTGTTGGACCGGTCTTGGCAGAAAATGCCCGGTCTGCTTTTTTGTCCCTGTCCAGCCCTGGGTCTAGTGCTGAGAAGGGAGGAGCTTTAGAATATTACCATAGATTGTGGTTTAAAACATCCCCCATAACAGTTAACTAGCCTTTCACATTTTCACAAGCTTTAAAAAATATGCCGTGTAGCCACAAAGGTTATGGCATGCATGGTAGTCAGCAAGCACTCCAGTTTTCTACTCCAGCAGCTGCTGATAGACAATGGGCCATGTTCTACTGTAGTGATGATAGACAATGGGCCATGTTCTACTGTAGTGATGATAGACAATGGGCCATGTTCTACTGTAGTGATGATAGACAATGGGCCATGTTCTACTGTAGTGATGATAGACAATGGGCCATGTTCTACTGTAGTGATGATAGACAATGGGCCATGTTCTACTGTAGTGATGATAGACAATGGGCCATGTTCTACTGTAGTGCTGATAGTCAATGGGCCATGTTCTACTGTAGTGCTGATAGTCAATGGGCCATGTTCTACTGTAGTGATGATAGACAATGGGCCATGTTCTACTGTAGTGCTGGCAGACCTAGTAGTTGCGCTATGATGGGTCTTTGGGCAGCAAAGTTTTAAATGGTAATGACCAATGATGTCTCAACACTTTTTGTTCATTATTTGTTTTGTTTTTGTCAATGAGGTGTTAAATATAACATATAATGACAAAAATCATGGCATGCATGACACACAGACACACAGACATAGACAGACACACACACACACACACACACACACACACACACACACACACACACACACACACGCAGACACACACACACGCAGACACACAAACACGCGCAGACACACACACACACACGCAGACACACACACACACACACACACACACACACACACACACACACACACACACACACCGCTCTCTAGTCCTCCAGTGCAGGTGCTGAGAGATGTGTTGGTCTAGTGCTGAGCATGCAGGTCTGTAGTGGGTACGGGAGCCATAGTGAACTGGGGCTGGGGCTGGGGCTGTGGCAGCGCAGGCTAATGAACAGCTTTGCTCATTTCCATTTAAACGGATAAGCAAAGCCTCTATTCAAACCAGCGCAGCGCAGCGCCGCAGGTGATCAATCCGGAGAGCAGGCAGAAACACACCCCGCTGAGTCTGAATGACTTATGAACCATGCACACACATGCACACTAGCACACACACACACACACACGCACACACGCACACACACACACACGCAAACCCATGTACAACATACTGTACACACTCACTAAAAACCCCTTATAAATAGCTGAACACACACACACACACACACACACACACACACACACACACACACACACACACACACACACACACACACACACACACACACACACACACACACACACACCTCCTTTTCCCATCAGGATGGAGAGGAGTGATGTGACAGCAGTTTCAATAAAGGAGGAGGGGGGAAGAGTGATGATGCTTTAACCTCTCTTACTCTTCCTTTCCTCTCCTCTTCTCTCCTCTCCTCTCCTCTCCTCTCCTCTCCTCTCCTCTCTCCTCCTCCCCTACTCCTCATCTTCTCTCCTTTCCCCTCTCATATCCTCTGTCCTCTCCTCTCTCATCCTCTCCCAGCCTCTCCCTCTCCCTCTCCCTCTCCTTCTTCTCCTCTCCTCCCCTCCCATCCCCTCTCATCCCCTCTCCTCTCCTCCCCTCTCCTCCGCTCTTCTCCCCTCTCTTCTCCTCTCCCCTCTCCCTTCTTCTTCCTCCTGCTTCTCTTCTCTCCTCTCCTCTCTCATCCTCTCCTCCCCTTTTCTTCTCCTTCTCCCTTTCCCTCTCCTTTCCTCTCCTCCCCTCTCTTCTCTTCCCCTCTCCTCCCCTCCCCTCTCCTCCCCTTTCTTCTTCCTCCTGCTTCTCTCCTCTCCCCTCTCCTTTCGTCTTCTCCCTGCTTCTCTCCTCGTTTCCTCTCTCCTCCTCTCTTCCTCTCCTCTCCTCTCCTCTCCTCTTTGTTTAGCATCCTCTTCCTGCTGTCGATGACTGTGTGAAGTATCTCTGCCTGACTATTGCAATATTTCAGACAGTAATCTCACAACTGTACTCCACTGTTGAAACACATGCAGTCTTTGTGAAGCCACTTCAACAACACAACATATATTTTTATGATAAAAGAAAGTCCTTGTAAGACCTTGTAGACCTTGTAAGAAATAGTTGGGAGTTGAGTACACTTTCTAAAAAAAAGACTATAATAAAAAAAAAAAATGGCAGAGAGCTCAACTGATGTTGATCTGGCATCAGCCGCTTTGCATTCCCCATGGTGCCTTGCAATACATTACAATCACACAACATCAAACACCCTCGCGTTGTTTACCAACCAAAGAGAAGGAGCGTACACGGCTGAGGTTGGCTGGCTGTCTGTAGCTTTGGGCGAGAGGTGGAGAATATGTGTCTAGAGGTGGAGAATACAGGTATGTCGTGGACAGTTATGGCGTTATGGATGAGGATGTGTGATGAAGCGGTCTGCATACTGTGTATTAACTCCAAAAATACTTTATTTCATTTTAACATAATGGCAACGGTTCGATCCAACAGAGGTATCTTCCTCAGGTCTGGCACCTGGACAACTACCTGTGGATGTGCGCACCAAACTTCCAAACGTTTTGGATGAGGATAACATACAATTCGGTGCAAAACAATGCCACACTACTACCACCCTCTCACTGTGTGTAGTGTTGGACTAGGGGGAGATGGACAGGGCTGCACTGGGGGAGAAATAGGGCCTTAAAGGGGCCCCTAATAATTAGCGGCGCAGAATTGACTCACCGGTGGGCCCCGCACCCTCGTGGACCCCTATTTTTAGAAATATATTTTTAAAAAATTATTTGAGGAAAAAAATGGGCCCACAATGGTGTGGAGCCCACCGGCAAATGAACGCTGTGTCATCTAGATGGCCAGTCCAGCTCTGGATGTGGGTGCGGTGCGTGGGTGGTGGTATTTGTTTTAGTGTTGCATCGTGGACAGTTATGGATGGGCTTACAATGGCGAGAGACGAGTTACTGTACTGTACTTAGTGGTCCATCCATCTTTGGACCAGATTCAGGGAGTGCAGTAACATCATGTCAGACACTGGCCTCACAACTAAGCACTTAAAACAATGAAATTAGCGTATCAAATAATCCATCCTGCTATGAGGACACATCCAGCATTGATTTTGTATCAGCTGTTTTGCTCTCACCAAGTTGCCCTTCAACACAATACAGTCTTGTACTGTAACACCACCAAACACTGTCTGAGTTCAACTGAGCTGTCTGCTTTGGTGGGTGGGGGGCAGCGTTGCCAGATGTATGATAATTATCCTATTTGTACCATAATTGTGTCCTCTGTCAGTTCAAAAACACATGATGCACTAATTAGTTTTCATTCAGTTGCCTTAAACAACCATTAGGTCCGTGTACGACAATTTCCTCCCAAAAAAAAACCCAAAACGATAATTTTGAGGTTTTGGTAGGATAGTTCAGTCTTTTCTATCTGACAACTCTGGTGAGGGCAGGGTTCCTTTTAGTGTTCCTTCATGGTTGGCCCGACTAGCTTTGAGGGGAGGATGTGTTATTGCAGACTGTCATCATGCAAAGGCATATTTATTTCACACAATTGCAAAAAAGTGCATTCTGCGTTGATGTGTGGCGCCTTTGCAAGTTAAGCCGTGCTCCTAAACGCTGCAGGAAAACACTTTTGTCACATGACGAGGTTTGCACAGTTTTCCTTGTGTGTGTGCAAATTTCTGTTGCTAAGCATAAAAATGCTCTGCTGTGCTCTGACCAAAACCATGCCTACACTTTACCTATCGTTGTGGAGCACGAGTTAACATGCAAAGGCGTGATGCACAAACACGATAGACGGTTCAGGTTGGCGTGTTATCTTAACGTTCTGTTGTGATGACATGTTGGTTTTAGTGTTGCTGTAGACAGTTATTGATGTGTATGGGGTTACAGTGGCGGGAGCAGGGGGGGCGGGAGATCCATCTCTGGAACAGAGACAGAGAGGGCAGCCACACGGCTATGGCTGCAGCACACACACACACACACACACACACACACACACACACACACACACACACACATAAACACACAGCCACCACAGCAGCAGGACATTAGGAGATGAGGCATGGGGGAGGCATTGCGCTGCGGATACGGTACGGTACACTTCCCTGGCGCCAGAGGGCTCGGAAATATAGCCAGGACAGGCAGCCAAGTCTTACAAGATACGATATATACAGGATACAGGATGAATGTGTTGCCAGACAGCAAAGACGGTGGGGTGTTGATTTATTTTGTCGGAGGTCAGTGTGCATTGATTAATGATATTAAAATGGTGGACATCAAAATAAAATGACATTACCCCATTACCTTGTCTAGCTCTTGTAGTTGCCATTGGGTTTTTTTATGCACTACAACTTTGGTTAGCTCCTTCCCCTCCATCGTCATATCAAATCGCACCAGGGGCGGAGCACTGGTATTGGGACAGGGGGGGCCGGGAGATGTGTCAGAGGCGTTGGGCCCACGAAATATCGTAGAATGGGGCCCCTACAAGATGTTTGGCAATCGAAAGCCACTGGCAGGGGGCCCCCCCAAGTGTTGAGGCCGGGGGTTCCTGGCCCCTATGCACCCCCCCCTCTGCTCCGCCCCTGAATCGCACACATACTGAAAGAACTTGAGAAAGGCCACCTAGACAGAAACGTGATTATTGATAAACTTGACATCAGGAAAGAGTATGTGTGATTTCTTCATAATTTTACAAGAACGCATCATGCGTCCTGAACCTTGCAAAGAAGTCCTTGTGCGCGTTGTTTCTGTTCCAGAACTTATACACAGTACATTACATCACTTCACATCACATTACGTAAGGGTTAACGTTCGGCGAGAAGGTCGCTACCGTGGAATAGCAGCACGACAGAGAGAATCTTTAGACCCCGACGCGGAGCGGAGGGGTCTTGTTCTCTTTGAAGTGCTGCTATTCCACAAAGCGACCGACTCGCCGAAAGTTAACCCGCTTATTATATGGATATACTTAAATGATTCACACATGGCGGGGACATTTCTTTAGGCCTATTTAATGTTAAGATTGTTGCTGCGCAAAACAAAACAGTGCCGTTGTGGAACACCGCTAGGCAACAGCTAGGTAGCCAGGACAACAGGTGTTGTCTATCACAGCAGCTGATTAGAGTCTTGTTGAAAAGTCGCTTTAGCAGTGAAAAGTCTTGTTGCCATTGACAGCGGTCTGTTATAGACCAACCCGTCCGTTATCGAAAAATAACAGACGTGCGAACGTTGGGGAGCCCCGTTGAAATGAATGGAGCATTCGACCGATGACGTCACACCATATAATAAATTGTGTTATTAAACTTAGCTGACGCTTTTTCAAAACAACTTACAATTATTTACATGGTATTGGTTACAGTCCCTGGAGCAATGTGTGTGCGCCCCTCTGACCGTTTCCTGTGTGCCCCTCTGACCGTTTCCTGTGTGTCTGTGATTACAGAGGTCAACAGAGCAGCTGAGGAAGATCCCCACCATCGTGCTCTCCATCACCTACAAAGGGGTCAAGTTCATCGACGCTGCCAACAAGGTCGGTGCCGCTCTGCTCTCCTCTGCTCTCCTCTTGTCTGCTCTCCTCTCCTCTCCTCTCCTTTGCTCTGCTCTGATCTGCTCTGCTCTGCTCTGCCGGAGAGGTGGAGGTGTTTGGCCGTTTGGGAGGTGTTGTGGCCGTCAGAGACGACTCTAGGATCAGCTGGGGCCCCAAGCGAAATTTCAATGGAGTGAACATTTGAAAGAAATTTGCCACGACTGTAGCAAAGTGTGAGCTGTTATTCACCATCCGGAGGTTTGGGGGCCCCAAGTGACATCCTGCCGAGCCTGGTGACAAGATGCGCCTCTGGTGGCCTTCTTGGGGGAATCTGAATCACTACCGTCTGGGAGAGGGGAGAAAGAGGGGAGGGGGCGCAGACAAGTGTACCGTATGCACTTTAGATGCCTCTCACTCATACACATGCAAAACTCATCCCCTCTCTCTACCGTATCTCTCTCTCTCTCTCTCTCTCTCTCTCTCTCTCTCTCTCTCTCTCTCTCTCCTTCCTCCTCCCTCCCCCCACCTCTCTCTCTCCTTGTTCAATCTTGTCATTTGTCAAACATCAGAGGCTGAGATGAGATCATGAGTTATCTCCCAGGGCCCAGTGTGTACTGTACAGTAGACCAACAGCTTTGCTGACGGTGTAAAAGCATCCATCTTGCTCCTCTTACACTCGTTTATCACTGCCATTAGAGTCTTGCTTGCACCCCCCACCTCACTCACTCACTGGAGGAATAACGCACAGAGAAAACCAACTTGACAGGCCCATCACACTTAATATATTTTTTATATGTTGTATTTGTTTTTGGCTGATGTTTGAGAACTGTTTATTAGACTATGAATTTTTATGTGACAATTTTATATGTATACTTTTTTGCAGTCCCCTTCCTTCTCTCTCCACTTTTTATTTCCATGTCTCAGTTCATTTGTTGTGGTGTTAAGTTTTTATGTTTTTCTGAAGCACATTGAACTTGTGAAATGCACAATACAAATCAGCTGTCCTCTCCTCTGCCTTGCCTACCGTAATTCTGTTCCGCGTTCCGTTCCAGAACATCATTGCGGAGCATGAGATCCGGAACATCTCGTGTGCGGCACAGGACCCTGAGGACCTGTGTACCTTCGCCTACATCACCAAGGACCTGCAGACCAGCCACCACTACTGCCACGTCTTCAGCACTGTAGATGTGGTGAGTGGACATCACTATACATACTATGCATACTATACATACTCACCACACAGTAGACATCACCATGAACATACTGTACAGACTATACATACTCACCACACAGTCCACCAGCCACCACTACTGCCACGTCTTCAGCACTGTAGATGTGGTGAGTGGACATCTCTATACATACCACAGTGGACATCACCATAAACATACTGTACATACCACATAGTTACCAAACTGTAGACATCACCATGGACATGCGTACATACTCACATACTACATACTCACCACACAGTCCACCAGCCACCACTACTG
>NC_085866.1:30465518-30525518 GCF_034702125.1 Engraulis encrasicolus | reverse complement strand
CACACTCATATATACACACACACACACACACACACACACACACACACACACACACACACACACACACACACACACACACACACACTGCTTCACACAACCTTGGCTCTCGGTTTCATTAATAACGATTTTCCAATTTATATGTAGTTGTAAGTGATCTGCAATCCAAACTCTGAGCCGACGCAGGCAGGGTGCCTTCTGCAGATGACATTATCTGATATGCCTAATATTACATGATCTAATATACCTAATATTACATTAGCTAATATCAGTGGTGGACAGTAACGAAGTAAATGTAATTCGTTACTGTACTTAAGTAACATTTTCATACTTTCATACTTTACTCAAGTATTTTTATTTGGTAAGACTTTATACTTTTACTTCACTACATTTCAAAGCGAAATTTAGTACTTTCACTTCGTTACATTTACAGAAACACTCGTTCCTTACTCGTTCCTTTTTTTTATTTAAGGCGATACACGGCAGGTGAATTAATTCATTTTTAATGCCCTGGTCAAATGAAATCCGAGATTCCACGCTTGTGTGAAGAAAGTGAAACTGAATCCGATTGGCAGACTGAGATTCGTCATTGTGATTGGTTGTAATGTGTCACGTGACAACAAGCTCAACTGTACAGCATTAGTTTTAGAAGGAAAGCGAGCAGAGCAAGACCACTGATGTGTCTACTGTTGCGACTTGCGAGACAAATTGAAATAAGAAGAAACGGTACTTTCTAGTAGCACGCGGAAAGCACAGCAAAACAATAAAGAAGGCGACAATAACGTTGTTAGAGTGTATAAATCTGCACGTCGTATTCGTTGTGTGAGGGGGGAGAGGGTTAGCTCGCAGGTTGCATTCGCCTGACAAGACAAGAAATTTGTCAGATAGGCTTCACGTTTTAACTGAATAATTAGCGAATTGATACTTAATGTAGGCCCTAATGCTTATTTTACTTACTGTCATTATCCTGCCATTATGTCGTTATCCGTGTTATGGCTTACAATAGAGTCACATAATTGCCGCTTTTGTAGCGTGTTGGTTTCTTGAGTCAAGTACACAGGATGCCTAAACATGCTGCTTATTCCAAACCATCCAGGCGCACAACTCCGTGATAGCATTCTTTCCCCTCAATAGCCTACATTGCAGTATTTTCTGAAGTAGTTGGGGATATCAATCACTTGTCTAATAGACTCCCCTGTCACCAAAAAAATGATTTGCTTCAACTTTATGGAAAAGAGGCTTGTGTAAAAGGCTTGTATCTTTACATGAGGATTGCCATGCCCACCATATGTTGCAAAGTGAAGTTACACGCAACATGTATCCTTGCAACATGTATCCTTTCCGGTCAGGTCAGTAGGCTACAGTGGATATGAAAAGCACTGGCAATACCACCAAAGTGAGGTTGTAAAAAACAACAGTAACAAAGTAAAAAAAAGAGAGAAAAAAGTGGACTTTGGCTAAATATTGGCCCAGTGATGTGCACAGGCACAAAAGGCTTTTTCATGATCAGACAGATAGTGTTCCAATTAAGTTGTATGAAGTAGGCTATTACTAATCATTGGAATCTAGAAAATAGAGACCATTACAAGTATATGAAGATATTCCTATCTTTAAAGGTAGGTTAGAATCGCAAGAAGTCAGTTTGTCCGATATATAGGCCTAAGCCAACCTTAACATAACCACCAACACTACATAACAATAATAATAATAATAATAATAATAATAATAATAATAATAAGAAGAAGAAGAGGTCTACCAAAACCATAATTATAACAAAAATTAAACATAAAGTACTTTATTGGCTACTACTCTAACTCCTTGCTGTCACAAATAAGTAGGCCTAAGCTATACTGGACTGTAGGCCTACGGCTGGGGGGTATTGTAGTAGTTGTTCTAATAGGCATATAATCAATTTCAGCCTAATCATTCTTAATATTAATGGCCCTTTCATGTGTTCTTTTGGGCATGTTAGGGTCAGTATTAAATGTTTAGAGAGGTGAAAATGAACTTCTGATGCTATAACATCCATGGACTTACTCCAGTGTTTCTGAGGCCTGTTATGGCCTAGTTCTAACATGTTGGTGTAGCCTATGCAAATCAGAGGATATTTAATTAGATATGACTAAACTAGGCCTACAACACTTAAATATACAATTGCACCAAGGGCTTCATTTTTAAGTTTTTACTTTTTACTTTTAGTACTTAAGTATTTTTGACGGCAGATACTTTTGTACTTCTACTCAAGTAAAAAAGTGAGGTGAATACTTTCACTTTTACTTGAGTAGTTTTCAATGCAAGGTAACTGTACTTTTACTCAAGTACATAACTGGTGTACTTCGTCCACCACTGGCTAATATACCTATCACTTTGCTAATCAGGTTAAGGCCTGCACTCACACAGGGGCATCCTGGCGGTGGAGATGGGGACTAATGCACTTATAGAGGTCTGATAGATGCAGATCAGAGGTAACCTGATCTCAAGCTAGCAAGGCTCTCTTTTATAAGCCATACCGTATGTCTCCTGGGCAGGGTTGCCAGGTGAGAGGGACTGATGATTTCCAGCCAAAAAAAATGCTGAAAACCCGCCTGGAAGCACTAAATCCCACCCAATTGTGAACTAAATTCTATTGATTTCTATGACCGTTCATTGCAGAAAATCCTGTCAAAATGCCCTTTTTTTGCCTGCAGACGGCCATCCTAAGCAGCCCAACTAGGCGGGGAAAATGTAAACGCTGCTCCTGGCATGGCTTCTCCTCTCTTGGCCTCCCCTGTCAGCAGTAGGGCAAGACAGAATTTTTTTTTATAATGTTATTCATCACTTATTTGTTTGGTTTGAAATGAATTCACAACAATTGTGAAAAAGTAGTTTCATCAACTCTTTGCAGTGCTGTGACGCACTATGCTGACTGAGTCACTTGTATTGTGTGGCGTTAGTTGGTCATGAGGTGACCCCGGTTTGAGTTTAATCTTCTGGGTCATATGCCAAACCCACCCCATCGCTGTCTTCCACTTATTTGCCGTCCTGTTCATCACTTTCTAGTCACAATAAAGAACAATATGAGGTCGTCAGGTCATGAGATTCAAGACAAGACTCTGACGAAGGTGATCCATGGTGTGTTCTCCTGGCCTGTCATGTAATCTCACCACTCTTGCATTTATCCCTCCTCCTCTGGCAGAATCTGACCTATGAGATCATCCTGACACTGGGACAGGCGTTCGAAGTGGCCTATCAGCTGGCTCTGCAGGCCCAGAGGACCAAGAAGCAGCAGGGCATGCCTGTGGGGGCGGGACTAGGGCCGGACATCAGCGAATCGGCAAAGAGCAGCCGGCAGCAGCAGCAGCCAACCAAAACACGCAGCAGCCTGAGAACGTCTGGTGGGGTGAGTAGACACGCACACACACACCGTATCAGGTCTTTTCGTCGAATGAATTGGTGAGAGGGGACCATTCGAACAAAACGTTGGACCATTAGTATAAGGCTGGGGATCTTTAGTCGAGGATGGTCCGTCTACCGCAAAAGCCAACGAAAGGTCCTTAAAATTGAACTAAAGATCCTTAGGTTTCAACTAAAGGTCCCTTCAGTCTGCCTATATTAGAAATGTAAATCAGCTTTTTTAATGCTCATTTTAACGGGTTTTCTTCAGCCTGCCTATATTAGAAATGTAAATCAGCTTTTTTAATGCTCATTTTAAGGGTTTTGTTTATTTAAATATGTAAATCAGCTGTTAAGTTTTGTTTTTTTGTTGATTTAAACATGTAAATCTATAAATAAAATGTACTTACTCATTTTAACTGGTAGGGCTATGTTGTTGTTTTTTTAACGTTTCCGTCGTTACATTTTTTGACAATTTACGTTTACGCCCTTACATTTTTTGACAAAATATCTAGACAATATTTGAGAAGCTTTTTTTTTCACGTCGTTACATTTTTTGACAATTTACGTTTACGCCCTTACATTTTTTGACAATTATCTAGACAATATTTGAGAAGCTTTTTTTTTCACTTTTACGCCGTTACTTTACTCCCATCTGCGGGCAGAGAGGCGGGACCAAGCACAGCCTGCTCGCTTTGAATCAAAGCAGGGCGGTTTAATGTGTCAAGAAGTAGGCTATTGACCCTTGTGCTCGCTTTGAATCAGAGCAGCGCGCGTCTAGGCTGTAGACTATAGTGCAGGGGTCCCCAACCTTTCTCGGTCTGAGGGCTACCAAGGGCTACCCAAGGGCTACTGAAGGCTACCCAAGGGCTACTGAAGGCTACCCGAGGGCTACTTTTGTCCTCTAGTGGTGTCTTGGCATCATTCTCAAATCACCCTATTATTGAATGATAATTTGCTTATAGGTTATAAAGAATAAATAATATCATATTTAAATCAAGAAAAGCATTCTGTGACTAAAATCTGGTAGTCGTCACTGTTTATTAACATCCTTGGTGGGCACCTCAGAAGCTCCTGGAGGGCTACCTGGCGCCCGCGGGCACAACGTTGGTGACACCTGCTATAGTGCATCTAGAAGTAGGCTATTGACCATTGAGCACATTGTCATGCAGCGAGTTTTCTGACTTTCCGTTAACTTTTTAGATGTGAAGCACCAGCAACAAGAGAAAGCTGTCTCCCGACACTTTGATGTTTCTGATTCTGAATGACAACAAATAGTTCGCGCATGAGCCAGAAAACAATATAGGTCCTAACAGTGTTGAAAACATTACAGAACCCATGCACCTGTGTTAAGCCCATGGCTACAGTAGAGAGAGAGAGAGAGAGAGAGAGAGAGAGAGAGAGAGAGAGAGAAGTTAAATCGCTACGTTAACACTGCACAGGAGCGCGTTCTCTCTCCGCCGCGTAAAGGTCTTTGCATGAACAAATGCAATGGTAATTGAATAATAGTTTGCCAGTATTGCAGGGTGTATTAAACCCAGTGTACGTTGGGGTGCAAGGGAGAGCAAGGAAGAGAGCAGCATCTGTGATTAACCGCTTCGAAATGTGTGCGTAAAACCTGCTGTTAACCAGTGGGTTTTGTGAAGTTTGAAGTGTACCGCATTAAAAAAAAGCTTTGTTTGATGTCGTGTTTGTATTTTACTTTGACGTTGCCTATAGTCCTCAGTTTATGGGTATTTTCAGTTGACCCCCTACACGTTTTCTTTCTGTCATGTAGGGTATTGTAAATAAATCGACCGTATTTTTTTATCATTTTGATTTCGGACTTAATTTAGCCCTTCAATCACCCCTCTCCAATTGCAAACTTTACCCTGATAGAAGAGCATTCGCTACCCTGCACACTCGTTAAGCACTTATTGTCTGACTGATTTTGGCTGCTGCGAATAAGGTAGGTCTATCTTATAAAAAAAGGGTCTGTCGTCGTTTTGGCTGAAGGTTGACACCACGAACCAGATGACAATTGCAGTCTTGCCGCGGGTCTTGAACAGTGCTCTCTCTTTCCGATTCAGATTGCTTCTTCTGAGAAGGCAACTGGCTACCGCAGGAGAGGGGAAAGGTGGCAATATTATCCACAAGCTTGTTGGATAAATTGTGTTTAGCCTATCACAGATGAGGTTCTGGAATATTTTGTAGTGCATGGAACATTGACAAGGAAAGGTAGCTATTATATCCTCGTGAATAGGTCTTCGACTTTTCAAAATGCATCCTCTCAACATTCAACATGTAAATGGGTTATTCTGTAGTCCAACGCTATCCTGGCAGGAGAATCATTCGTTACAAATACTGCATACACACTCAGCAATTGTGTCTGTTGGTTTTTGCCCTCCAGGTCTTCATAAAAGCATCTACCACCGCTGTGATAATTTGACTACACACCGCTGAACAGTTAACAGTTTTTTAGGCTACTGTATTGACAATTGCAGTCATGCCGCTTGTCTTGAACTGTCTCTTCCCGTTCCATATCGTGACAGCCAGATGAGAAGCGCAAAGGTGGGGGCTATCCGCGATCGCGGAGGAAAGGTGTCAATATCCATAGCCTAACCCTTGAACTGTGGAGCAATTGCATATTGTTTAGGTTCTTGAATACTTGGAATTAGCATGGAATTAATTTTCCATTAATAAGGAAACGTGTAAGATTTATCCTCAATCCTACCCGATAATGTTTTGTCATAGGCCTAATGTTAATGCCCTCCCCAACACACATCCACAGTACAATATTGCGACACGCTTGGCACAATGATAGGCCTACTAAATGAGTTCAATGTTCTTGCAACACTTTTCCCAAGAAAAGTCGGTTTTCATTTCGAGATTCCAGAGCAAAGCAACTGCTACCACGCTGTTCGCTTGCTGGACAATAAACGTTGAACTGAACCGTGTTGTGTGCGTGTGTGGCTATGTGTGTAGGCTACCATCGCATGTCCATGATCGTCCGTGCTCTTATCATGCAAATGACATGTCATGCAGGCAAGGCGTCCGTTTGATTTCAAAAGTGCTGGCCCGGACAATTACCATAAACCCGAGTAAGGTTTGAAAAGTGCTGGGTACAAGGCTACTTCCGATTTGAGGTTTCATGATAAATAGCCTAATACGCATTGGTGTATTGACGCATAATGTGGCCATATTAAAAATTAAAAGCCATCTGCGCTGTCTTGTTTATTTCTGATATCCTGCGCTGAAGTCATCTTTATCATACATATTATTAATGCAACGGTAACTGAGTGGTTAAACCCATCATAACTACATGTAGCCTTGCATAATGGTGCACGTCAATTTGTTGTCATAACTTCGCTCTGTCCCTTTTGATTTCCTCAAGCAATTCATCCCTTTTGTCATTGTCCCTGTTGCAGAGACTGTTTCCTGCAGTGTTTCTCAACCTTTTTTTTAGGCAAGACACCCTTTCAATTAATGAAAAATTAAGGCACCCCAAACCAACAAGCCGTAACATGGCATCGCATCCGATAACACACAAGCTTAGAAAAGTAACACATTTGGAGACGTCACACGACCTAGGTTCGAAGTTGCAGCTGACTGGGGCTACCTATATTTACTTTAGGCTATTGTGCGTAGATAGCAGATGAAATATTCCACTGACCAGCATTAACTTATCAATTTAGTCAAATATCTATTATATCATTCTACATAATTTATTTATCAGCCGTTTCCAGGGCACCCCTGAAGGGTTAAAGTATTCGCTAATGGGCATGAAGTCTTGTCATGCAAATGACCTGCCGTGTTCAGGGGAAGTCATCCACCCAAAGGCAACCCTTTCAACAAAGCCACGCAGAGTGGACAGTTGAATGCTGCTTGAAATAAGTCCATAATGAATAAAATATTACGCGCAACGTCTACAAGAGAAGTAATGGTTATTATTACCGTTGCGCGTAAAGATGAGGAAGAGATGGATGGATGCTGTCCTATGGAAGGGGCCGTCAAACAGTCTACACGACATCTTCATTAAAGTCGTTAAAAAAGTACTTGTCAACAAAATCATGCCCCCGGAAAAATAAATAAAGTGCTTGCATTGACACGCTGTTGTTTTAATTTCGCATTTCTTTCATGTCCACTTAGTATGCTTTATCCAATTAGCCATGGATGCAGGATCATTCACTGGACTGGACACTATTGTAAGAGGTGAAATAGACCACGATTCAGGAACGACAGACAACAGGAGTAAAGGTTATGGTAGTTTTATTTTTACAATTTCATAAAATACAATTAGGAGGGAAAAACCCCACAATATCCATGCAGCCAGCAGCGTCTGTAAACTGCTATCGTCTTTGAATAAATGAATCACAATCTGGACACACTCGGACGATATAGCCTACAAAAGTTAAGTTAAGTTACACACTCAGTCACTGCTGCCGGACGTTGGCTCGTCGATTACTTAATTCAACTATAACACGCGCAATAGCCTACCCAAATGCAACTTACCTACAGTTCCCAAAGCGGCCGGCCGCACGCAATGGATACCTACTGCCTACGTCCCGGCACGACAGCTTGTAGACAGTTCAGCAGCCCCTGCCCCACCCCAGCGCTTAGCGCACAAGTCTACATATTGTCCAAGTGTTGTTATTTCAAGAAAGCAAACTGTCACTGTCCGCCGGCCGCTGTCGTGACATCTTTCATTAACACTAGTATTGTTTTAACAAGTGAGGAGTCCGTTGATAGTTTCCTTAAGGGTGAAGTAGCCTGCTCTTTAGGCTAGCGTTGCCTCCTCCAGCCAACCATTCGGCGCACAGTGTTCAGACTGTAGCAGGATGATAGGCTAATGATGATGGTCAGGGCGCACATCAGTGCTTGGGTTGTCTATACTTTTATCTGGAATACTGTCGCCGATCAGATAGAAATGACCCTGTTATGAACCCGAGTTTAGTAGATATCGCGCAGTGAACGAGGCAGCCTGCAAACAGTTTGAAGCGCAATGTGGCTGTAACACGTTAGAAAGTAGCCAAACTCTGTTACTTGTTATGAGCGTAATGGTGGGGTGGCGTCCGGCCAATGTCATATCCTAAGCGTATCGCTCGGTGCGTAATTCCAAGAGCAGTATAATGAAAAGGAAGAAAAGGAAGATGATGGGCTAGACCCGAAATGTTTGTCCCCTGTCTGTCGGTTTTATTTACTTTTTTCGGCTTTGTTTACAGTTACAGTAGTTTTTGATTCTGCATTCAGCTCCAGTGTGCGACTCCTTTCTTTCTTTTTAAATTATGAGCGTTCCACGAACTATCTTTCTTTGTGCACGCTATAAAATGGCAATAAACCTGTTACTATAAACTACTGGTTAACTTTGTATGCTTTCTAATGTTGGTAAAGGCGGGATAAGCGGGATAATGTATTGTCCACACGTGACTACGGAAAATATATTTCCTTCCAAGCGGAATAACAGCACTCCGCCTTCGGCATCGGGGGTGTTATTCGCCCATAGGAAAATATTTTCTTATAGTCACGTGTGGACAATAAATTATCTCTTACCTTTACATTACTGTTGTAGGCCTACATTTTAAAACATTTCGTTGATATTGTAGCGGTGCAACCGACTGTAGTTTTAAGTTATGAGATGGGCGCCAGTAAGGCAGCAATAAGATTGCCGTTACCTTTCCAAAATGAATACAAATCAGTGATCAACACATTAGAAATAACTCAGATCATCACAACGAATATCTTTTCTTATTTTTAGTAGTGCATTTTTGCAAAATCCTTGTTTGCAGACTTGTGCGCTTGGTCTCAATTTGGAACAGCTCACATCAATGTCTGGCTTTAGCGATTCTTGCGAATGGTGATCTTCTCGGCACACTTCATGGTTCCCTCTCTCTTGCTCTCTCGGCTTGCTTCCTGACAGTCTCACCCGCCATTTGAAATTAACCCCATTTTATAGGCTGCACATGTAGTGCACAGGGGGTAACGCTGCTATCTCACTCCGGAGGAGGCAGAGGCAGTCCGTTACGATATAGTATATTTATAAAATAGGCTATAAAATAGGCCTAATGATAAAAAAGCAGCCTGAACTAAAATAAAAAAAAAATTAAAAAAAATAGAGACGCACGCACACACTTTCTACATGGTTCGATTTTTGTTTTCATTGCATTGTGGTGGTAGGCACACAAGTTTGATAAAATATAAAAAATAATAGGCTAATAAAATAGGCAGACTACACTAAACGTCTGCCCAGTTACACGAAAGGTCTGCATGGGTTGAACGTAACGTCCTTAGGTCTTCTACGAAAGATCCGCAGGTACTGCACGAAACGCCCCATGCCTTCTACGAATGGTCCAACGTTTTGTTCGAATGGTCCCCTCTCAGCAATTCATTAGACGAATCGTCTCGAATTCACACACACACACACACACACACACACACACACACACACACACACACACACACACACACACACACACACACACACACACACACACACACACACACACACACAATCAAGCACCAGTGTGGGCGTAGCCTGCGAAAATAACAACCCTTCTGACCCTAATGAGATATTTGCTTCCCAGATGCCATGGCCCATATTACATTAGTGGTGTTGAACAGGCTAGACTAAAGCACCTGCAAAAAAAGTGCCCTCGGCCTTTAAAAACCTAAATATGAAATGAGTTGAATTTAACAGCTAAGACCCTCCTCTTGCACTACAATGTGTTCAGTCAGTTCTAACATTTTAATCAAAAATCTCAACTCTCATGGGCTTTAATGGTGCGTCTATGTCAGTGTTTCTCAAACTTTTTCAGACCAAGAACCACTTTGTCCCCCCAAAAATGTTCAGGGACCACCTATCAACTGAATTGACATTTGATGGGTGTTACTTTGACACTGTTAATTTTGATTCAGGTCACTTACTTTTTATTCACATTTACAAGACTGTCTTGTTGTGGTGAAAATATGATACAGTAATAATACAGTTATAATACAGAAAAAATAATACAGTTATGTTTAGCTTTGTAATAATGTTACAAATAGCCTACTGCTGGCTTGTCTTGGAAAAGAATTCCCTTCGCGGATCACCAGTGGTGCCCGGACCGCACTTTGAGTATCCAGCATCAATGGGTTAAACGGGCTAGACCAGTGGTTCTCAACCTTTTTTGAGCAAACGCCCCCGTGGACAAAGCCTACCAACGCCCCCTTGACCTCTATCATAAGCCTGCCAACTCATGCCAACTGCCTGCCCTTACTATTACAAAATTATTTAAATGGCCTAATGCCCCAATGACAACTAAGCACTGCCCCTCCCAACAGAATCCTTTTCAACACTCTCCTAAGGCTCCCCAACGCCCCCTGGGGGGCTGTACCACCCCCGTTGAGGAACACTAGGCTAGAGCGTCTACTGTACCACTGATAACATTACCAGGCTGCAGACCTGCACATCAGGGAGTGGGTGTCATTATGAGACTCTATGGCTGGCCATCAAACATGCTGCAGACTTTACCTTGTTATTAGGTCATTAGGGTCACTGTGTCTTACACGGTATAATTAAAACAGACCCTCGCTAACCTGTTTAACCTGTGTTTTTGCAAGAGTTGTACACTTACACACACACACACACACACACAGACACTCCGTCTCTCGCTCTTGCTCTCGCTCTCGCTCGCTCTCTCTCTGCGTGTGTCTATGTGTTCTCACATTTAGCCTGTAGCCCCAGTCATCCGGCTATAGATTTGTTAGCCTGTGATGTGGATAATGGCTTAAATAATGCATTTAGTGATTAGCCTCCGAGGGCGCGGTGCTTAGGCAGCTCAATACGCTCGCGCTGTGAACACGGCGGCCTACAGGGCTGCTCTTTAGCTTACTGACCCCCTACCCACCATTAGGCTCACACACATAAGCAAACACACACACACACACACACACACACACATGCCTACATTAACACACACACACATGCATACATTAACACACACACACACACACACACACACACACACACACACACACACACACACACACACACACACACACATGCATACATTAACACACACACACACACACACACACACACACACACATGCATACATTAACACACACACACACACACACACACACACACACACACACACACACACACACACACACACACACACACACACACACACACACACACACACACACACACACACACACACCCGCATACATTAACACACACACCCATGCATACATTAACACACACACACACACACATTTAAACACACGCACATTTATGGACACGAACACACACACACGAACACACACACACGAACACACACACACGAACACACACACACACACACACACACACACACACACACACACACACACACACACACACACACACGAGCAGGTCAGATATTTTGCCTCCTCTTCAGTGTTGATTGGAGGCAGCCCTGTTGTGTTGTGTCTCTACTCTGCACCCTCTCCTCTCCTCTTTCCCCATGCTAACTAATTGGCGTTAGAGGAACAGGGATCAACATAAACGAAAGCCAGTGCCTCCCACTGGGGAAATAAACAGCATTAATATGGAGTGCTCCTAATGCATTATTAATAACCACGATGACTTTTAAAGAGCTTCAAAAGCACAACAACCGTATACAGGGGAATGTACAGTACTGTTGATGAGTGCATTTCTGTTGAACATGGTTTCTGTGTACCCTAGCCTACCACACCAGTTGTAGTATTGCTTGCTATAGTAGCATAAAACCATTGGAGAAGACATGCGAAGGTACTCTATGTGAATTAACCCATTTTAACCTACGCCCTCAGCTTATAAAAACCGAAATAAATACCTCAGCCTCTGATGCACATAAAAACATGAAATAACTTGCATTTCAAACCTTAAGACTCTAATCTTGCATTAGAATGTCTTCATTAAGCTGTAACATACCCACATTTTTATTAAAAAATCTAAAATATCAAGAGCCTGAATGCAGCGTATATGTCGCTCCAGGCACCAAAGGTCAAACAACATACACAAGTCATCAGGCTAGAATGGCTTAAAGGTTTGATTTGGACTGTGGAGTATTTCCATTTTCTCTTCCTCATTTCACATGCTGTCATCTTATATCTGTTTCCGATTCCTATCTCTTGTTTATGCCTTTATTCTCTGACTTTGAGCTGCTGTCCTTCCTTATTGATGTGCATTCTGACTTGGTCATACTTTTTCCCCCTCTCTCTTTATCCCACCTCAACCTGCTGTCCCTTTAACTTCTTATTGTCCTGTCTGTCTTTCCCTTGTTCTTATCCTGTCTGTCTTTCCCTTGTTACTGTCCTGTCTGTCTTTCCCTTGTTATTGTCCTGTGCTGTCTCTTTCCCTTGTTCCTGTGCTGTCTCCCCCACGTGGTATCTATGTGTCTGTCTCACTCTCTCTTTCTCCTATTGTGTGTCTGCTTGTGTGTACTTGTTCTCTGCCCTCCCTCTCTCTTCCCCCATCATCCCCCTCTCTCTGTATCTCTCTCTCACCCCCCCCCTCTCTCTCTATCTGTATCTCTCTCTCTCTGTATCTCTCTCTCTCTCTCTCTCTCTCTCTCTCTCTCTCTCTCTCTCTCTCTCTCTCCCTCTGTATCTCTCTCTCTACGCCCTTCCACCCCCTCCTTCTCCTCTCCTCCGGTGTTGGTGTTCTGTCTCTGTCTCTCAGGACTCCTCTCCTGTGCTGGACAGCCGCTGCTGTGTCTGTCACACCTGCACCACCCACAGACCCTCCTTCCTCCCTCTGCACCCCACCAGCCCCACAAGCCCACCTCTACAGGTCTCACACACAAACTCTCTCTCTCTCTCTCTCTCTCTCTCTCTCTCTCTCTCTCTCTCTCTCTCTCTCTCTCTCTCTCTCTCTCTCTCTCTCTCTCTCTCTCTCTCTCTCTCTCTCTCTCTCTCTCTCCCTCTCTCTCTCTTCCCTCAGTTCCCTGTATGTCACCCTTCCCTTCCTCCCTCTGCACTCCACCGACCCCACTCTCCAGGTCTCCGCCCCAGACTCTCGCTTTCTCTGCCTGCCTTCCCATCCATCGATCCATTTATTTCATTCACTCATCCATTCATTCTGGCTTTCTGTGTTGCTGCCTCCATCTCTCCTCTCAGTACTGTATGGCACCCTGCCTTTCCTTTTCCTTGTCTCTCTACATCCATCCATCCATTCCAGTGCCCATCTATCCATTTGTTTTTTCCTTTGGCTTCCTCAGTCTCTGCTCCCTGTATGCCACCCTCCCTCGTCCTTTCTCTCCATTCAGCCCCCTATACAGTCATTCATCTATCCATGCATGTATCCATCCATCCATCATCCATCTCTCTCTATCTTCTGCTTCCTCAGTCTCTCCTCCCTGTATGCCACACTCCCTTTGTCCTCTCATTCCATTCAGCCCCCATATAGTCATAGGAAAAAGTTTGTACACCCTTTGAAATTCCTTACACTTCTGTCAAAATTAGTCATGATCATGGTCTGATCTTCCCAGAAATCACAAAAAGGAACAATCAGTCTGCTTTAACTGATTCCACCCAAACATTTACCTGTTTTCATATTTTGACAGAAATGTAAGACATTTCAAAGGGTGTACAAACTTTTTCCTATGACTGCATATCCATATAGCCATCCATATACCACTGTCTATCTTCTTCCTCCTCAGTCTCTCCTCACTGTTTGCCACCCTACCCTGCCTTGCCTTGTACAGTCTGTTGTTTCCCCGTACACGCATCCATCCATCCATCCATCCATCCATCCATCCATCCATCCATCCATCCATCCATCCATCCATCCATCCATCCATCCATCCATCCATCCATCCATCCATCCATCCATCCATCCATCCATCCATCCATCCATCCATCATTGCTGTCTGTCAATCTGACTCACTCTCTCTCCTTGCTTTCCTGCTTGCTTTGCTTTTATGCTTGCTACATTCCTCACTCCAATCCTCCTCCCACCTTCACAACTCTCTGGCTGGCCTATAAGCGCAGTACAGGTCCCTCAAATGAACTTCAAAACTCTCCCCCTCAGGTTATGTTCACCCTTTCAGTTGGGTTTGAGTACCAACTTATGTTTCCACTGTTTCCAAGTCCTAGAAAGTCCTGCAGTTTTCCAAGTGCATTAGCTAGCGAGCTAAACCCTAGGGGTGTCTAGATTTCGAGGCTACAAGCACATAGAAAGCATACTGCATGCTGCCAGTGTACGTGGGACATTCCTGTGGGCTTGAAAGGCCATCTGCTGGCCTGTTGTGTAATTACACCATTGGCTGAGTTAGTGGTTGGCTTGGCCCCTCTCCTCTTCTCCATACACTGTATTGGGAGAAATGCTGAGTACAATAATGATAATAACTGTTTTAAAAAAAGGGGGGGTGGGGGTTCCACACGCTTCTGTTTTCTTCTGGTGCATCAAAGGAAGAACGACAGGCAATCTTGAACAAAGACAAGACACTGGAGCAGCACAGATGAGATGCTTTTCTTTTTTAATCAAGTGCTCAACAGATTAGGGACTAACATTTCGATGGGAAGTCCATGAGTACATAGATTAAAAAAGAAAAGCATCTCATCTGTGCTGCTCCGGTGTCTTCTCTTCGTTCATAATAATATCTGTGGTTGTATGGCACAATTCATACAATTCATGCAGCTCTACGTGCCTAACAGTTAGATTAACAACAATAATTCAAAAATAGTGAAAAGAAAAGAGAAGAAAACTAAATTAAAATGGAATAAAATTCAGTACAGTAGAGCCTAGTACAAGCTTGCTCTCTTCTACAAGTTGTACAGGAAGTTATGCTTGGCACTGTAAGTGGTCATCATTGAAAACCACAATCTTTTTTCTTTCTTTTTCTTTTTTAATGCAGAATCAGTTCAGTATTTGTGTACAGTAACAGCGTAATCAGTACTGACAGGTTGGCACAATAGGTCGTACTTATACTCACTCAGCAATAAATGCTTCCTGACTGAAATAATTTTATATCTGCTCAACTTGTCTTGTATTACATTGTGGCATTTGTGCAGTGTCCGCCAAAACAGACTGGGAGAGTGTTCTTCTACCAGAACTATATGTTTCTCCAACTGTCTGCATAAGATAGATGTATTATCTATTATGGCAGTGGTTCCCAAACTTTTTTCCTTGCGCACCCCCTTGTACATTTCAATGTGGTTCGCGCATCCCCTAAGCGAATGCTTTGGTGTACTTATGGCCACTCAGATATAGCTTCAGTGCACAAATCATTGTACATTATGCAGTCATTTAGGAAATCATAATTTCCAATAGGCTTGATGTTTCTTCAAGCATACAATGCACCATTAAATAAAAAACAACTTATTTTTCATTAATGCTGTATAAAAACACATGTATCCACCATTTCTTAATTCAGCTCGCGCACCCCCTTGTGGCAGGCCACGCACCCCCAGGGGTGCACGCACCCCAGTTTGGGAAAGCCTGCATTATGGTTTGGTGCTCTGTTGCTGCTTTCAGGTCGACCAGAACGGTGCTGGTGCCTGTTCCGACACCACCAGTTACGTTCAGAACTAAAGTGCTTACCACTCAAGTTCATACCAGTCTCTGAACGTTTTTGTATGTGACAATGTGTTACCCGGCTGAAGCTGCTGACATCCGTGCTGTCGTCAAGGTTCGCCGAGAAAAAATAAGTATTTTTCAGTTCACATCTCGAACCAACTTTATGGTTCCCGAACGCTCAGACTCAGGTTTGAGATTAGGTGTAGGAATGGGCACCGGCATGGTTGTTATGTCTCTATCGGCCTAAAAGTGCCTTATGAGTGATCTACTGGTAGCTTGGGCCTGTCCATCCTCCTACCTGTCCCACTTCAAGAAATTTGGCCTCACGGTACTCTACAATGAAAGTGCAAAAATCGCAACAACCAGACTAATCTACTAGTGTTAAAAGTTAAAGTCAAATTTGTCAATTGCATCACATTCTGCATGATGCAATATATGCAAGATAATCAAAATTATGTGTCCCATGCGAGACAAGACAGAAACGATCTCTAAAGTACGCAATCACAACTAATATCCTATTCTATCCTACCTGACTCGACATGCACAGGTCCAATCAATCTTCAGTGTTCAAACAACTCGTTCCTTTACCACATTGATGTGTGGTAATCACTTTACCGCACTAATTGCAGGGTGTCTTTTAGCCCTTGTGTTGGGGTGCCACATTTGGATGATGTTGGTGTTGTCTACATGCAATTCATTTACCATACTGAGCATGCATGTTGCACATGTTGTGATGCGCCTTGCAATACTGATGTGCATGGTGTCTGTTGCTGTGGCTGTACGTGTTGCTGATAATGTCCACCTTTCGAACTTTGGACAAAAGCTAAATTCTGTCTGCTAAATTAAATGTAATATAATGTAGTTTAGGATGTTGGGGATGTCCCCTTGGAATACTGATGCTGAGAGAATATCCCTTCCAGTGTTAATTTCGTCAACCATGACTATGACTAAAGTATTTAGTCAAAGCCCTTTTTTGATTTCCGTCATTTAGACTAAGACTAAATTGGGAAGGCAATGACTAAAATATGACTAAGACTAAAATTGATTTTCGTCATTGTGACTAAGACTAAGACTAAATTTTAAAAAGCTGACGAAATTAACACTGGTATTAAATAAAATAGAGAAAAAGAGAACCAGTGTGTGAAGAGGTTTTTTTCTGTACAGTGTGATATATGTTAAAGAGAGAAGCAGTGTGCTGAGAAGGTTTATTCTCAACAGTCAATGATATATGTTAAAAGTGTGTGGAGAAGTTCTGTAATGTACAGTGTTGACTAAAATGACGAAAATGACTAAAAATTGACTAAGACTAAAACTGATTTTCGTCATTTAGACTAAGACTAAGACTAAATTGGGAAGGCAATGACTAAAATATGACTAAGACTAAAATTGATTTTCGTCACTGTGACTAAGACTACGACTAAATCAAAAAAAAGCTGACAAAATTAACACTGATCCCTTCAATGATTGTCACTACGGTACCCAAGACAAGCCATGTTATATGCATGTTAATGTTGGTATGTCCATTATCATACTGGTGTTGAAGTGTGTCGCTGGACTGTGCACCAAGAGCGTCATCGTATGTCCGTTAAAAGACGAATGCAAGCGTTCCAACATTCCCATTGGCAGTGGCGCCTTGCACCGAACCGCATCATAGCTAATTGTCATAATATTGGCTGGAGTTCAACTACAAACTGTCGCTTGAGTCGCGCAAATCGCCTCTAGTCATCCGAAACGTTTTTGTCTCTTCTGTCTCCCGCGACTCAATACAAAGTCAATTACTTCCGTCGCTGGACTCGCTCATGTCGTGCTTGGTCTATTCCTGCCTTAAGACATATACCATAAGATATGCCATATAAGACATATACAAGATATAATATATACGATTGATGCGCTGATATTTAATTTACAAGATATAAGACATATGATATTGATATGCTGATGTCTCTTTTGCCCTTTCCTTCCCCAGGTGGACCCTATGGAGCTGGAGGGAGACTCCCAGTCGCAGGGCAGCGCCACATGGCTAGTGGACGCCAAGGACTCCAAGCGCACCATCAGTACTAAGTACGAGACCACCATCTTCTGAGAAGGGGGGGTGGCACCCTTTTCTTACAACCCCACCCCACCACCCCCCACCTCCTGCTGCCCTTTCCTTCACACCATCTTCTAAGTAGGGGGGGGGCACCCTGTCCTTACACCACCCCCACCCCACACCCACCTCCTGCTGCCCTTTCCTTCACACTCGCTCCACTCTGATCACCTCCCTCCACCTCAGATGCAAAACCTTCTAGCCACCTACCTACCCCACCACCACCACCACTACCACCACCACCACCTCACCCCTCTATCTAAACTCTCCAAACCCAACCTCCAACTCTGTGCCTTCTCACACTGTGACTCTGCGTTCCACCCCTCTGCCTCTCCACCCTTACACTGAAATGGAACACTTTTTCCTCCACCACTCCTCCTCTTTTTCCTCTCTTCCTCCATCCACACCTCTTCCTCCTCCTCTCCATGTTGCCCCTCCTCTGCCAAATATGGCTCCTAACCCTCCCCCCTCTGCTGCTGCACCCCCTTGCAGTCCGACCTGACATTTGCTCACTCTAGCTCCGTCACTCACTGTCTCCTGTCTCTTGGTTCTGCTGCGTTCCGCTCAATGTATGTTCTTCTGCCTCTGCCTTGTTCCGCGTCTGCCCTCCTCCTCCTCCTCTGGCTGCTCTCTCCACCCTAGAACCCCACGCAGCCATCACCATTCAACTAACAAGACTGTGCCAACTCCACATGCCCCCCCCAACCCATTCCAAGCCCCCCCCCAATCCTTTTCCCCAATCCCTTTTACAACCAGGCTCTGGCTTGTCCATAATTATATGGGGTTCCCCTATGGATTTGTACTGTAGACATATCAACTAGTAACAGCAATAGGTGTTCGTATCCAGGTAGCATACATGCCATCTTGCTTGCGCTAGCTATAGGTTTTTTTTGTGCCTGACCTCAATGCCCCCTACCACTCATGTGGCACATGTGGCTATCATGGCCACGCTCCTCATTGCACCTCGCATCAAGCATGCTGCTCCCAGTTACTCTACTTCCCATGGTCCTCTTGCTCCAGAGGTAGAATTGTGAAGCATCATATTCCTACTGGAAGACCTGGCTATGCCCACTATAGACAACATTGAGAAAAAAAAATATGACCCCTGACTGATTGGTGGGAAAGTTGTGCTCAGAAAACGGGGGCTTGCATTACAAAGACTTTGTTGCACTAACATTACAAAACAACTGAGAACTACCCTGAAGCTCCCCCATGCCCTCTTCTCCTATTAACCCATTTTCCTGCCAACCTACCTACCCACCTACACCGCCTGCATCATCCTAACAGCCTGCCGCCAGCCCAACCCAGCCCAGCCCAGCCCACCCCAGCTCAGCCCACCCTGCTTGCCCTGCCAGAGACTCTATCACCCCCTCATACTAGCTCCTCAGTACTACCTTGAGGCAAATCGCCTCTCCTGTTCACTTTTGTTGTAGCGGATAAACAGATCTCATTTTTTTATAGTAGTAGTATTTTTATATATAAGAGATATAAGTGATGCAATCCTGATTTATTTTATTATTATTATTTCCCCTTCCCTCCTCTGGTGCTTTTCCTGTCTATGCCAGGCATCGTCCACTGTGAGGCGCTCTTCTTCTTCTTCTTCTTCTCTTCTTCAGCGAGCTCTGGGCTCTCGTCCATCCTTCCTTCCTCTCTACTACTACTGCTACTACTTCTACTACTCGCTAGTCTGAACTTCTGAGGTCTGGAGGAGTCAACATGAGCATGATTTTTTTTTTTAAATGAGAGAAAATATGGAGGGAAAATGGACGGGAGTGGAATGAATCACGAAACACAATCAGTCGAGGAACGCAGCAAACAGAACAAAAAAAAACATACTTTTTTGTTTATTTTTGATTCATTTCTGATAGACTGTTATTTTTACCAAAATTGGTCGCCACTATGGAACACTGTATGAGTGTCAGTGTCTGCGTCTCTTTCATTGTCTTGCACTTGCGGACTGCGCAACTGAACCCTACCTTGGATATTGGTGGTGAGAATCCAGCCTAAACACACACTCTGTGTGTGACTGATTGACTGACTGTGTGTTTGAGAGGAGTCTTCTTTAAAAAAAGAAAAAAAAAAGAAAATTGGTAGATTCTCTCCCACAAACCCTACTACACGCCGCCACAGATGATGGACAAAGACTACTCCATCTGTGAAAGTGTGGGAAGGTGCACTCGAAGCTGGAGAATGAGCTCGGTACTCATCTCAATAAGACTGTTTGTGTGAACCTTTAGACTCTGTATGTATGTGGGCGAACTCTCTGTGTCTGCCAAATGGATAGAGGGATAGGCTTTAGCACTGTGACGAGTAGGGATGGGATTTCGTTTGTTTATTGTCTTTTCAGTAGCTAGTTTGAATATCAAAATCGGCCTTAGAAGAAGTCGTATTTGTGTGCACGTAACAGCCAACTGAAATCCAGTTCTTGAGCTCAAGCGATTTAGTTGAGCCAATCTGGGTCATTATCCAATCAGAGAACCCCTCTCAGAGTCGACTGACTCGTCTCCAAAGGTGTTCGAGTCTACTCAAGGTCACCTTGCCAATCAAGGTGATGTTAGCATTTGTAGCATTTGCTAAGCGTGTACCTCACTGTTCTTCTCAGTGTTGGAAGTCTCTGTGAAGACGCATCAATCTGTGAACTGTGAACTGACGTACAGGATGAAGATTTGGTTTACAAGCCAGAACACGTCAGCTAGCGTCATCTTAGCTAACATGGGTGCTAGCGTCATCTTAGCTAACATGGGTGTGTGACCATATCCAGTTTTACCTGACTCTACTGCTTTGATAACAATACCAAGCCACTGTTGCCCCACCAAAAATGGGACACAAGACTGAAATGTTGAGCTTGGCTTTGCTAATTCGCAAGCTGGTTAACTCTTTGGCATTTCCTCATCAAGGCATTTTCTTGTGTCCTGAGAAGGGTCATATTGATACAGGTACCTTGTGGATATATTTTCAAGACTTCAGATTTCAAGAATTTCTGATAGTTGGTGTGGTGTAAAATGTGCAGACTTGAAGTGAAGTCTTAATTTTTTACACAACTCCTCAAACCATCACAAAGTCCTCAGAAAACGGGATGTTTTTCATGGCTGGATCACAAAAGGTGTTTTTCAAATCTTATCTGAGATTCTAAGCATTTATTATGCACAAGTATCACTTGTAGGGCCCTCTGCATTTATCTTCACCTGATTTCAAATCAGCTAGCTACTGTAGATCTTCAATATAAGGCCTTAATTATTCTCAGTATGTGTGTAGCAATCACGTCTCAGTGCTTCAGAAAGTGGATGTAGCCAAGGCCTGATTTGCACAGGTTTATTTGCCCAGATGGAAATCAGGTTATCAGTTATCAGTTATCAAAATACCCCAAACATTTCTGAAATTTCCATCTACATTGAATTGTTGTTGCTCTGATGACTATTCATTCAGTCAACACCTGACACCACAGTTTATTGTCAAGATGGGATGAAATGGGAATCCGTTTTCAACTGCTTTGGGTTTGCTGTTGTTACTGTTGTTCAGGTGGTCTGACTCCAGCACCTCTTTTTTCTGCTTTCAGTACAATTTTCCTTTCACACTTTCCAAACTTTCCACTTTGTTGTTTTTAACCTTCTGGTAGCATGTTTGTCACTTTCTTCATTATTTCATGTATGTTTACTTTTTTGGGTTTGGTTCTTAATGTTGATTCATAAGCATGGTTCTGTTTTGTTTGACAACCCAACTTTGTGTTTTTTTCCCCCTTTTCTGTGCGTGAATGTGTGTGTGCGTGTGTGTGTGTGTGTGCGTGCGTGTGTGTATGTGTGCGTGTGTGTGTGTCTTCCCCTCTCAGCTGAAGCAGTGTGGTGTGGTGTGGTTTTGGGAGAGGTGAGCGGTTAGGGTTTTTGGTTGGTTGGTGGGCGGTCGTGTCAGGGTAGGGGTTTTGGTTTCGACGGAGGCAGTGGGGAAACCAAACTACCTCTGACCGCAACCACCATAAACCTCTTAACCCTCACCGACTGTCTGCCTCACAGTAAACGCCATTTGACTACAAACACTGACACAAGTGGAGATCCATCCATCCAACCATCCATCCATCCATCCTTCCATGTGTCCAACCAACCAGCCAGTCAGCCAATCATCTCCCTCTTCAAAACCCCAGTTACTTTCTGTCATTGCGTCCAACCCCAGCCACAGAGAACAAACCACAACACCAAACTGAGAAAGGAGCTGCCATCTTGGTTACCCAGAATTCCCTGGCCCCAAGGCACCTTCTAAGAATGAACACTAACTCTGCTATCCGTTGACCTGAAACCATCCTTGCCACGCAGGAAAAACGACAGCAGGATTCTCAACTGTCATTGGTTGGCGTAACTTCTTATCTTATCACAGGCATATTCATCTCACACTATGTTTCTGCCTTCACTGGAGAATGGACACATGCACTCACCCTAATGATCGGGAGAAATTATCTTTTCTTTTTTTTGTCAACTTCCTGACCACAAGGGGGCGATATGAAATAACCCCCTCAGGATATACTGTAGAAGATGTGGGCATTCATTTCTTGCTAATGTGAATTAACAACCTGACAATGTTTTGTTTTGTAGCAATTATACAAACAAAATGCAACTCTTTCAATATGGAGAACATTTTATTTTGATAGCCTACTCCAGGTGAAGAGAACTGTAGCTTGTGCAGAATCTGTTTCCTGAGATTGTAATACCCAGAGGGGTATACTAAGAAGCTGGTTCAGGAGTAAACCCCTTTACAGTAAGTTAAGACGTTAATCATCTAACAGAAGAGCCCGGAGTCCTAATTTTTCTATGAAAATGCGAACTCCAGGCTCTTGTATTAGATGATTTACCTCAACTTATCCTGGTTTACTCCTGAACCAGCTTCTTAGTAAAGGCCCCGGGTGAAATAGCTTTGGAAAAGACAAAGTGTGCGTAATTTGGCCTCTGGCACCCAAACGTGTCCATTTGTTTTCTTTTTTTTCTTCAAAGTCAGTTACTCAAAGAAAGGTACGACCGTAAATCCTGTTTCACAACCTAGGATTTGTTTTTCCATCCCTGTCTATGTAATTGTGCAACAGTGGACTGGGAGTCTTATTTTCTGAAAAGGATCACTACAGCACTGTTAGGGTTGCCAACTCTCTGGTGGGAAAATAAGGGATACCTCATTTGAGCCGGTAGTCTGAACTTTTCGTGATGCATTTTCCTGCATTTTAACCAAATTCTGTCCTGTTTCAGCTCAATATGGAACCGTACTTTTGTTTCAAAATGCGAGCCGATTCCGTATTTGAAGGGATGGTTGGCAACCCTAAGCACTGAAGCAAAGCCAACTTCAGTGGCATCAGCCCTGCTAAAAAATGTGTTTGTCGAGAGGTCATCCATCCATCCAACACTGTGGTACACCCATGCCCCAACTCTTTCCCAACCTCTGTAGTTAAACTATTTAATGTGGTCTTTTTTCTTTTAAGGCATGAGAAACTGTGGTTGTAAAACAGTGGTCCTAATTTTTTTATGATTTTTTTTATGCAAAACCCTCTGACGCCACTGACCAACACGTCCTGGCCTAGTGCATTGTGGGAGTTTTTTTTCATTCATATATATAATGAGGTAGCAGAGCTTTTTCAAGAGCAACTGGACAGCTAGCCCAGCTTTTGTCTTTTGTGGACGTTCAGTTTGTTTGACTGACCTAGAGGTCAGGTGTCAGATTGATGACGCTCAAAGATGAAATATGGGCAAAGAAACAAAAAAAATGTAAAACCCAAAATGGGAAAAAACTAAGAACCAAGGACAGAGTTTTGTGGGAAAGAAAAAAATATGAACCGAAGCCAAACAAGTTCTTGTGGATTATGTGTCTTGAGAATGAGATAGTCCTGACGGAAGACTTGTTGTGATTGCCTTTTATTTTCGTGGTACGTTTTGATGTATGCGGTACTGTCGCACAGTGTTGCGAAGGCCCTTGTATGGTCCTGATGTTGGGGTTTGCACCTTTTGCATATCACCATGGCAATGCTGGTGGGACTGATTAAAGTCTATGGGTGACTATGATGATGATGACGATGTGTGATGCGAACATTAAATGCTATCGGGATTGTAAAAAAGCCTCAAGCGATCTGTATTTTGATACTTGAATGATTCTGATTTTATAGATATCTATATATATATGTATATGTATGTATGTACTTTATGTACAGTCTGTAATTTTTTTTCCTTTTCGTTCTTTTTTTTTTTGTCATGAGCCGAGGGATGGACAAAATCTTTTTAAAATGCGCAACATATCATAATAGCTAATTATTAACATCCCACTGAGAGTAGCTTATATGCTCTGGTGGGTCTCACTACAGGAACTGAGAAGAAAGAGAGATAGAGAAAAAAAGAAAAAATGTAAATAATCTTGGGCTTCCAGTCTTTTTTATGATTATTATTTTTCATAATTGTACGACTAATAAATGAAGAAATACCATCTATAATGCCTGGTGTCATTCCCATCTCTTGTGTCAGTATCCCACACTAGTAAGTGTGCTTAGGAAGCTTCCGCTCAACTTTCATTTCCTTACAAATTACTGTACCTGAGGTGTCAGAAGTACCGTAAAACTAATATCAATAAGTAATTAAGTACAACACTAGCACATGATATTACATAGCTGTTGCACCATTAACTCAATTGTACCGACTGTGTTGTTACTGAAAAAACACTAAAAACCTAACAAGGATCCACCACAAACTTGATCCAAGAAGTGCAGGGATGAGATAGACGGGCGCCATTGTCCTCAGTGCACTGCACCATACTGTAGATGGGTAGCAGGATTGTGAATCTGGGATGTCTTGCATCAGTTTAGAATCAGTTAGTTTACAAATATGCAGTTAGGTGTCACAAATTATGAACTGCACATTGTGGAGCATGGATAAACTGCACAGCAGGGATCAGGCAACTGAACTCTGTCTGATGAATGAGGGATGCCTTACATCAGTTAAGACTCAGTTGGTTTACATATGCCTCCCAGTGCCTGTTACCAGAGTCCAGGCAGCAAGAGAGAGAGAGAGAGTGATAAGCTGGGATATACAGAACATCAGCCAGCTGTACGAGTCCCTGACAAGGCGAGGCTGGGCCCGGGACAAAGTCATCTGAAAGGCCCCTCTTTCTCAATACATGCAATGTATTGTGGACTCACTTCTTGGCCCCCTCTCTCCCTGGGCCCGGGACAACTGACCCCTTTGTCTCAAGCCACCCCCACCCCACCCGTCGGCATCCCTGGCTGTACGAGTTCCTGACAAAGCGAGGCCAATTACATGGACATAAATGGTCTGCATAATACATGTGTTTTTACGGTTATCAGTGTCAGGCCGGTTATGCACACATGTATTCGTCTTGTGCTGTGTCAGGCTGTTCATACATTACGCACCCACGTGTTCATGTTATAGCGTGCAGATGGAGAGGCGGACTCGGGTAGAGCCAGACAGGGCTGGACTGGGGGAGAAATAGGGCCCAGACACTTTTGGCTTAGAGGGTCAATTTTTTTTTTTTTTTTAATAATTCCCCAAATAAAAATGATTTCTGAAAATAGGGGCCTACGAGGGTGCAGGGCCCACTGGGAAATACCCGGTATGCCAGATGGCCAGTCCAGCCCTGTAGCCAGACTAATGAGCCTGTGTCTGGGCTGATGGATGATATTCTCTTCTGGGAGACCACATGGGTGCCACACACACACACACACACACACACACACACACACACACACACACGTTCATGCTCATATTCATGCTCCCTCAAATACAGTGAAGCGCCAGAAGCGGTTTGAGCAGTCCTTTCAGATTCTGAAATCCCTGTTCCTCTCTCTGCTCTGGTTACATTTTATTTAAGTGTCCCTATCAAATTCTTTAGGCTGACTTAAGTAAGTATTACTCAGTGCACCTCTCTCTGTAATCTCATATGAATTTTGTTATGATGTTGTTCTAGGGCTGTGCAATATATCAAATTAATATCGTGATATCAATATTGCTGTCAAACAATATGAAATGTCATAATATTGAGTTGAAACAACTATTCTGTCATTTGTTTATACAGCCAAAAGGTAGGCTATGTTACACTTGAGCCACCGTGAGTACAGAGCAGACTTGCAGAACACCCATGCAGAACATGACTTTCCACTCACACTGCTGAAGAGAGGGAAGATTGTTTGGCACAATTATTATTCTTTAAACAATATATAGTTGAAAAACAATATTGTGATATAAATATTGACTGAAATAATCGTGATATTGATTTTTTTTTTTCCATAATCGAGCAGCCCTGTGTCGTTCAGTGATTTTAGCAGAGAGTGAACCGGCCCATTGATGGGTGCCCATCTGCAGTAAGAGGCTCCTAGACGAAACGTCTTCAAGTTGCACTAAGAAGTCCAGTTGCTTACAGTACATCAAAACTCTTTTGACTGGCCCTAAAGTGGCCTAACGGTAGGGCACTCGTCTGCTATGCGGCCGGCCCGGGTCCTTTGCCGGTCCTTCCCCGTCTTTTTCTCCCCACTTCCTTCCTGTCACCATCTTCACTATACTGTGATAAATAAAGTCAAAAAGACAAAAAAAATCTTTAAATTAAAAAAAAAAAACTCTTGACTAAGATGGCCAAGATGAATGATAATCTCTACAGACATGCCTGCTCTTCTGCTGCACTGGGGAAGTGCTTGGTAAGTATCTGTTCTGATCATGGAAATCTGGGCCGTCTGTGTCCAATCACTCTAACCGTACAGCTGTACCCTTAACACAGCAACCCCATTGGACAATGCGGCGAGAGAGTTGTGTTTTATGCGACCACAGTCACCTCTGTGACTTGCCAACTTGGCTTTTTTTTCCCCATTGTGCTCTTTCTCAACCATCCTCTAGCTCAGTGGTTTTCAAAGTGGGGGCCGGGGACCCCTGGGGGCCGCGAGGGGATGCTAGGGGGGGCTGCGGAAAGTTGGTAGGGAATATTAAAATCAATTATTGAAGAAATTGAATAACTAATTTACACCAAAATAAACCAAAATTGTAGCCTGGAAAACCAGCACCAACTGCTGGAATTAATCCATTTGGGCTGGTTTATCAGGCTACCAAAATTGAGGTAGGCTACACAATATTCCCATCAGTTCATTTTATATTATCCTAGTGCGGCACTGACTCACAGGCCTATGACTGTAGTTTTGGGGGGTACACAGGAAAAGTAGTGCGGCATGACCTTTGTAAAGGGGTCCTTGGCTGGAATCTACCGGTACATGGGGGGCCTTGGCATGGTTAAGTTTGGGAACCCCTGCTCTAGCTAACGCAGCCGTTCCACAGACCGATCTTGGCCACAACGAACAATTATCTTTAAGTACAGTTAAATGCCAGGCCGCCTTAGACACATTTTCATGTGTTTTGCGTTTAGTTCATGTTTTTTTTTTTTTTTTCAAATGCTTTCAATGAGGTTGTGGGTGTTGTAAACACATTGATTGACTCTTGGTAAGGTCAAGCAAGTCCACATTTTGAGTCTGTGATGAATATGTAATGACAAACATGCCCAAAGTGGTGCTGTATGAGTTACATGGTTAATCATTCCCTATGTCAATGCATCGGATAGGGGAAATGCATTGTCATGTGTAAAAAGTACGATGTAGTTTCCCCTTACATCCACCAGGGGGCAGTGTGTGAGTGTCCATTGACCAGTACATAGACACTAGAACACTCATAAATGGAGTCATGTGAATCCTGGTCAAATGTAATTAACTTTCATTAAACTGTAGTGGTGGCAGCACTTAAAAAGTGGATGTGAGAGTGGTCTACTTGAGCACCCATGTGGAGATTGAAGTTAAAATTGAGATGTTAGATGAGATCTGTAGAGAGTGTAATTGGGTATAATGCTCTCCATTCAGTCATTAGGCAGCAATTAACAACAGGAGTTCCGACCACAGATTTGGGGGGAAATGGGGTGCACGGGGTGAATACTGTCCATAAAGGCTGGTGTGGGTGTGTGGTGGGTGGGTGTGTGTGTGTGCGTGTGTGTGTGTGTGTGTGTGTGTGTGTGTGTGTGTGTGTGTGTGTGTGTGTGCGTGTGTGTGAGTGTGTGCGTGTACTAAACAAGAAGAAAGCTGGCCAACAGCTTGCCAAGTATTGCTCAATATCTGCAGTTATAGGCAGTCTGCATATTTTGAGGAGGAGATGCCACTTGTACCCCTGAATTGGCTTTAGACCAGTATGACTTTTGCATTTATGTATGTAGAAGACACATTATTGCTACTTTAATATTATTTGGGGTGCTGTATTGTTTCTCAATAATTATTGGTCCTCCCAAATAAAGTAATCAAACTGTGTGTGTGTGTGTGAGAGAGAGAGAGAGAGAAAGAGGGAAAGAGGGAAGATGGAAATATGTAATCCATGTATCTGTTTAGGTGTGTGTATATATATACAGCGTATATATGCTTGTATGAAATGATGTAGGCCTATGTCTGTGTTTGAGTATGTGTTTACTGTACGTTGGCCAGTATGTGAGTTTCAGCTCCACACACACAGAGCTGACTCCCGTTTCCCCGAAGTCTGATTTCCACGCTAGATTAGCCGGCCCGGGCCAACAGGACATGCAAAACCCTTTGTCATGAAAACACCGGCAGGGAAGGCCATGTACCATTTACCTCAGAGCAGACTACCGCTCTGAAACCAGCTGCCAGGGGGGTGTGGGGACCGCTGGCCGTACCATTTTCCGCAGAGTAGACTACCGCTCTGAAACCAGCTGCCAGGGGGGTGTGGGGGGAACGCTGGCTCTACCATTTACCGGACCGCAGAGTGCCCAGCTGTTGCAGACTCATTGGATTTCCCCATTGGCAAATTGAGTAGAGGTCAAATGGACATACAGGACTGCTGGTCTTAAGTAGGCTTAAGCAAGTTAGATGATATGCCCACACTTCATCGCAGCCTAACAGGAAACTGTTTTCATTTGTTTTCATTTTAGGGTATACAACAGCGCATCTCTCCACCACAGCCTAATTGTCAACCAGTTTGTTCTTTTTGGCCCTCATGTCATTGTACATGTGTATAGTGACAATAAAATATACAATATGTTGTTGTGTTGTGTTATTTCATGTTATTTTATATTCTCTTATGTTATCTTATGTCCCATTCTTTTCTTTTCTGATCTAAATCTATTGCATTTTTCTATTCTGATCTCTTCCATTACATTATATTTTTCAATTCTTATCTCTTCTTCTCTTTTTTATTCTATTTTTCTATTCTCATCTCTATTCTATTGTATATCTGGCCATCATCATAAGTCCCCTGCCTGCTCCTGTAAGACAACCGAACCCGACTCCTGCCAGATGAACGTGGTCCCGTTGAGCTTTGCGTAGCCACATGTCTGGTGAGAGCAGGTTAACGACAACCCACATATTGCTACAACTATAAAACTACCTCTCACATTTTAATGTCACCATAAATGCTCTTTTCACTACCTTCCTATTACCAGCGGCGACACTGCCCCAGTTTGTGTTCTGTTTTTGTCTTGTTTTCTCTCGTGTAGTCTCGCGTAGACTGTTATTAAGATGTCCAAATATATCCTGTTTACTTCTCCAGTCTGCTCTGTTCTGCTGTTCTCTCTCTCTGGTGTAAACGTGCCAGCGCTGGCATAGCCTACTAAGACACCTTCAGCTCATTAAGGGCTTAAGGCGCCAGTCCAGTCAGGAGTAGGACTTTCCCTCTGTGTTGTCAGCAGGGGCGTAGCTGCACATTGTGAGCCCTATGTATAGTTACAATGGACCCCCCCCACACACACACACACACACGCACCAAGCCTTATATCGACATAAATCAGACACACTGTGTCACTGCGTGTATATACATGGGCTCACCGTGTTTATAAACACAATGTTGTGAGGAGGGGCAAGACACTGGCAGCCAACCACGTGAGCTATTTTGTTTTCCCGACAGCGGTTTCCAACAATCAGAAGTTGAGTTACGCGCACTGGGCAGCTAGTGTCAAGCAGCCAGGAGAAAATAAAAATGTAGAACCCATGTATAGATGGGGCCCTGGTGACTCAGTCAGACTTTCCCCCACTTTACGACAGCCCTGGTTGTCACTGCATTGCGTTGCCTCGAGGCTCTGGGCTCAAGGTGCTCTTCTCTCTCTGCTGGCCGCCCGGCCACAGTAGCATGTGACCGCCACCACCGCTGCTGCTGGTGCTGTGTCGATATGAGCTACCCTTCAACAGAGATACCAAGGTATTGCAATATTGACTTCAGTGTCTGCCCCCCTGTAAGTCAAGGTTAGGAAGAGGGTTTGGGTTTGGGTTTGGGTTTAGGCCAGGGGTTCCCAAACTGGGGGTCAGACTCGGGTCACAGCAGAAAAAGTTTGGGAACCACTGGTTAAGGCTATGTTGAATAGCCTATTGGTAGCTCTTCTGGACTAAGCAGGCCATATTGACAGAGCAACCACGTCCGTCAGCCTCCTCACTAGCTTGAGCCCCAATCACTTGGTCTGTCAGGCTGTTGGTCAGTCAGTAAGTCAGTCAGTCAGAGCATGGCTACTTGGCTGCCCCCTGCCTGTGGCCTGACCCCTCCTGGACTGGACTGGAGGAGATAAGGCCCAGGCACTTTTGGCTTAAAGGGGCTCTTCATAATTAGCGACACAGAACCAGTGGGCACAGCACCCTGGTGGGCCCCTATTTTCAGAAATGTTTAAAAAATATATATATTTTTTACATTTCTGAAAATAGGAGCCCACGAGGGTGCGGGGCCCACCCGGGTGCGGGACCCAACGGTTCTGCGTCGCTAATTATGAGGGGGGACCCTTTAAGCCAAAAGTGCCCGGGCCCTTTCTCCTCCAGTCCAGCCCTGCTGTTGGCCAGTCAGTAAGGAAGTCAGTCAGTCAGGGCATGGCCACTTGGCTGGCCACTGCCTGTGGTTTGACCCCTCCCCACTGCAGAGGACACCGTCCAGCTCGGCTTACACAGCAGGTGTCACACGTCACACGTCATGCTGCCATGTTGTCACGTGGTGGGATTAGGAGACTAGGGCTTCTTCACAGGAAGTCCTTCAGCCCAGCTATACTGTAGTACAGCTATGGCATGGGCATGGGCATATTGGGCATATTGCTTCAACATCAGTTGTCTTGTTCTACTGCTGTCAAGCCAAATGACGTCACTGAGTCAATGTTTCAGCTCTTGTAGACTATGTCCCATTTATACATATACTGTATAATATACATCAGCAAAAAAAGACAAGACAGCTTTTCTGTAAAAAGTGCAATTATTTGTATTTGTTGAGATTATATTACAAATTATTATACAATATTTGTAACACGAAAAAACATTGCCTTTATGCATCTACTACATACAGTATACTCTGTTCCCATGTCAATGTCAATTACAAAGTCTGACTACAACTGGTCAGGTCACGACATTAAGATACATCAGGTAACCATACTGAATAAATGGCTTATTTTAGGATAGACTATACGTTGCTATTTACCAATAATTCTAGCCTAAAAGCTCTAGATGTACCCTAGTAGTAACAATTGATATCTCTATCCTACTGAACTAATGTTCAGTATCTTTTCTCACGGCTCTGGTTGGACCAATGTCATCGGTTCCGTCTTTGTAGAGAGTTGCTGGTCAGCCTCAACACCATGATGATAGGGTGGTGGTGATGGTGCACTAGTGTAGCACTACGGTCTACTACTACAGGCTCGCTGCTCTGATCACATAGTGCTCTCCTATTGCACGCACAGCTCAGGCATTTCAAAGACAACTGTTGATGCCGGCCCTTGGACTGCGCGTGTCCATCAGTGCCAGACCACACAGTCTGATGTGGCTTTGCTTGTCGACCTCAGAAAATACACTATAAGAGGAAGAAGACAAATCTGACCAAAATTCTCCATCTCTTTTGAAAAAATGAAGGGAGTCTCTTTTTAACTCGTCTTTCAATATTTTCTAAGGGTTTTCACATAAAGCCCTCTATCTGGATATTGTTGATACAATGTATATGTATTAACTAAGAATTGCATTTACTCTAACCGCAATGATTAATTTACGGTAAAAACATGACCTTGGTAAGTATAGAGGCATATAATATTCATGACATACAGGTGTGATACTTAAATATAAACAAAGAAAAAAAACAGTATAATGGTATTTACAAAAACATGACTAAACATGCTTATAATGTATTTCAGAGATCTGAAGGGAAAACATTTTAAAATGCTGTGATTTGTCCATGTATATCATCAAACTGGTCCTCACAAACAAGTGTGTGTGTGTGTGTGTGTGTGTGTGTGTGTGTGTGTGTGTGTGTGCGTGTGCGTGTGCGTGTGCGTGTGCGCGTGCGTGCGTGCGTGCGTGCGTGCGTGCGTGCGTGCGTGCGTGCGTGCGTGCGCGCGCGCGCGCGTGTGCGCATGTGCGTATGTGTGTCCTTGTCCAGCTGTTGTAGTAGTAGTAGGTAGTCATATTGCAGGGTCCCTCTCTCTTTCTCCCAGCAGTAGAACTCGACACGACTCATCTGTTCTGCCTCTTTCCAGACATCCTTATGGATCGCCCTGAATCTCTGAGTGGTGCCAGGCTTGGGTTTCCCAGGGCCTAGGGGAATGCTGTCAGCTGTGTGTGTGCGTGTGCGTGTGTGTGTGCGTGTGCGTGTGCGTGTGCGTGTGTGTGTGTGTGTGTGTGTGTGTGTGTGTGTGTGTGTGTGTGTGTGTGTGTGTGTGCGCGCGCGCGTTCTGATTTAATCATTACAAGGACGCAGGCCTGACAGGCCTGAACATACACGATTAAAAATGTAAGCCCTGGTTTTCCGTCATTGGAGTCCATGCCTTAGTCCTGAAGCCACACTCTGGAGTGGATGTTTTTTTTGTTAAACTTGTGTGGGGCAGTCGTGTGGACGGGAGCCAACTGGGATTGGGCATTGTCTTGTGATTTGAAGGTTGCAGGTTCCTACGCAAGGTAGATGGTATCATACATCCAACTTGATGTTACTCCGGGGACTGTAAGCAACACCCTTAACCTAAATCTCTGTGAGTTGCTTTGGAGCGTCAGGCAAGTGTAATGTTAAGTTTGAAGTGTGGAAATGTTCTACGGGGCGGCAGCGTTCCCCTTCACCGCAGCTGCTGAGGGACAGTCATGTGGGCGGTGCCTGCACGGATTGTGGGCGTGGTTAGTGTTGTAGCGGGATGGGCGAGCAAAACAGGACGTGAGAGAGCGGGCACTGCAGTCACACGCACCGCCATCCCTCTGGGGAGAGAACAACAAGACAGACAGACAGACAGACAGACAGACAGACAGACAGACAGACAGACAGACAGACAGACAGACAGACAGAAATAAATAAATAAAGAAAGAAAGAAAGAAAGAAAGAGAAAGGGGGTAAAAGAGGGAGAGACAGACAGACAAACAGATAGACAAAAGGAAAGGAAAGAAGAAGACAGCTGATCAGGGGCAGTGGTGTCTGATGATTATGGCTACATTAATTAGTGGAGTTAAATCATTCTGATCATCATCATCTGATTTGGTCAGTAGAGACAAAACAGAAGATGAAAAAAAATGATGTCAGTCACAATCATTTCTTCAAGATGTATTCAGTATAGTGCACAGAAGAGCATAAAATAACACCAAATATACCCCAAAGTGGGTGTTGGATCTCATCATTACCCATTCATGCATATCTAAAAAGCCTTAAATATACCCTGTTTCATGTGACACGTATAAGTTGTGTCCAGTGGCTTAAACATAAACACATATGCGCCACTGTTTCAAATCGGACGATGTTTTACGCTATTGCAAACATGGATCCGAGTGGGATTCGAACTCACAACCTCCATATCGCTAATCCAGCACCTTTACCTTTGAGCCAAGCAGCTGGCTCTTCATTGCATTGAAGAGCTGAATAATATAATTGTAGTGCAGCTGCTCGTTAAGAATAGAATGTTGAGAGAATTTGACAGTTGAGATGGAACCCTTTATTGGGAACACCTGTTCTGATTGTCTGTATGGCAGTTAGTATTGTGCTCTAGGCAGAGGGCAGAATCAATAATGATTCTAGTTTTTAGATCGCTGTTGTTCAAAAACTAAAAAGAATTGGCACATGAGCTGCTCACAGATTGGAGTCATACGTGTGATCTTTCTAACAGTCCTTGAATTAAGCTTATAGGTTAAACGGTTCAGTCACAAATGGACCTCTTGTGGAAGATGTGCTGACCTCTTCAAGAATCAATAGGAAAAGCCATTGCGCCAGCCCAGCACTTTTTACACACCTGCCATTTAAAAAGTAATGGGAGTTGGGACATGATCTTTTCACCGTTTGGAGTCATCTCATAGAGCTCACTAACAATGCGTCAACTAAACTTCTAGGTGAAAGTGTTGATGTTTTATGAACAAAAAAGCCTCCTACACGCTGATCTGTAGAGTGGACAGAACTCTGTCTCTGAAGGTTCTACCATTTCTACCCAGTTTTCTATGGGGACCCAAACTTGCACAAAATCAGCGAAAACGAAAAAACCTCCAAGCCGAGCCGGTCGTTTTAGTGTTTGAATGTTGTCTCTATCTTGAAAGGCCTAGGAGGAGAAGCGGTTTCTATTGTTACTGCCCTGCACAAGAGAAGCAAGCATAAACTGTACTTAGAGATTACTATAAGCGTGGCAAGCCCGCTTAATTACCTTCAAGGGCCTGTGCTCTCGAGAGTGTGATTCCATTGCTAGGACATTTTCACAGTTCTATTTGAGGCAAGGCTGTGTGCTGGTCACAAGCCACGGACGGCTTCAGATTGAGCAACTTTTGGAAAGCCTTCCTTATCTATTCCATTCTCCCGAAGGGAAAAACACATTATTTTTTTGGAAAGCCTCCTTTATCTAGCCTTCTCCCCCAGGAGAAAGACATTAACCTCTGCTCACCCCGTACTGTACTGTTCATGCTGAGATGAACAGGGTCTACTGCCAGAGGAGAAGCCCGCTGATATGGGGGAAAAGGGGGTGGGGGGGGGGGGGGGGGGCTATCAGGATCATTACGGACTAAGTAGCGGCTCCCCCTTTTTGGCCTGATCTTTTCCAGATGTCCACAAAGCGTTCTCGGCCATGTCTTTATCTTAAAGGGTAAGCTCTGTGACTTTTGAGTTACTATTACAGTAGGGTAGGAATGCAGGGTGACTTGGTACTCTGGAAAAGGACTCTTCCTATGACTTTCTTTTTAAAGTTTTTTTGGGGGGTTTTCAAGCCTTTATTTTTGTTTGTTTTTATACGGCAGGACTGTGAACAAAGGTGCTGACAGGAAGCGAGTTGGGACAGATAGACAGGGAAGGGTCGGGGAAGGGTCAGCAAAGGGTCGGGTCGGCCGCATAGTAGACGAGTGCCCTACCGTTAGCAGCACAGTAGGGCCTCCCTATGACTTTCTAACTCAGACTCGACAATGCAACTGAGGTACTCTGGTTATTTGTGGGGATGATATCAGGTACATTCTGCTTTCTTTTGGATATGTATGTGGGTGGTGTGTGGGGGATATAGTATCAATTGCAACACATGGGGTAAAGAGGAGTGCATGCAACCACACCACACCACTAAAAGGGCCATTGCACAGTTTCCACCATGGTCATCGGGAGTCAGCCGGGGATCCTGTTTAACTACAAGTTTAACTACATCATAACTACCTTCCTGTGGCATTACCAAGAGTCTTAAAGGTGCACTGTGTAAGATTTTTAGTTGTTTATTTCCAGAATTCATGCTGCCCATTCACAATGTTACCTTTTTCACAAATACTTAACCACCACCATCAAATTCTAAGTATTCATTATGACTGGGAAAATTGCATTTATCATACATGATGCATAACCTACTATACAGTAGTTTCTACAGTAGGACTGAAATGACATTGAGTTGAGGCACTATTTGTCAACAGCTAAGCTAAGTCTACTCACCTCCAGTGAGCCAATGGCAAAGTTCTTGTCTTTGCTGATGGGCACCTTGCTGGTCTGGGCCTGCTGACTTTGCGTCTGGCTTTGTGTCTGACTCTGGGTCGCTGGATCCTCCTTCTTTTGGCCCGCCTCGTCCTTCGGCGCCTGCTTCATGAACCTGCGGTTCACGATCCTCGTCACGCTGTCGTGCCTGACCAGCGTAACCCTCGACGACGGCCGCTCCGCCTTCTTCTGGCCCGCCATGCCGATGTTGTCCCTCCGCCCCGCCGTGGTGGGCACCCCTGCTTTGTCCGCTGCCACTGACCCTGTCGTTGATTTCTCCGATTTCTCAGTTCCCCCTGCTGCTGCTGCTGCTGCGGCTGCTGTTGCCTTGTCCCCTCGACCGCATACGTTACGTATGAACTCCTGCACCAGACCGTAGCGGTGGATGCCCACGGCTTTGCGGCCGCTGGATGTCTTCTCCGGAGTAGTGCCAGCAGCAGTAGAAGTAGAGGCACCACCACCACTACTACCACCTGTGCCTGGAGAGGCTGCTGCTGCCGACCCAGCTCTGCCCGTGCTGGAGCGGGCCCATGAGGACCCCCTCTGGGAACCCAGACCTCCCCACACACCTCCCCCACGCTCCTTAGACGGGGGCTCCAGACGGGATGGGTTGTTGTTGCTGAGGGAGGAGGAAGACGAGAGCGAAGGAGGGAAGGACATGGATGGAGAAGTGGTGGAGGAAGTGGAGGAGGAGAACGGGGACGAGGCTGAGTGGCGACGGTAGAGTTTGGGGGAGGTGGAGCACGGCAGGGGTTTCTCTGCTCGACCTACAAAAATAATAATAATAATAAATCAATTATAAAAGTGCATTCCCAAAAATGTCCATTGTAAATCCATTATCATTATCACAGTTATATTTAAAAAAGTAAACTTCCTTTTATGGTAAATTTGCTCGTTTGAATCTCACCTGACACCCGCTCCAGGGATGAGGATATGTGCTGGGCACGAGGTGACACTAGGGAAGCTGTAGTGCCTCTTGGGGACCAGTATCTCCCCGCCGCGGCAACGCCCCTCACCCCCTCCGTCTGCATACCCGTGCTGACCGTATGGACCTGGGGCTGGTTCTGCGGCTGTGATTGGGCCTGGGCCTGGGCCTGGGTCTGGGCTTGGGTCTGGGTCTGGGTTTGGGTCTGGGTGGTCTGGCTGCAGGCGTCCTTCATCAGCCCACGCCCCCTCTCCAGGGAGCTCCCTCGGCTCGGCCCCCCGCCGCCGCCACCGCCACCACATCGCACGCTGGCCGTCATCTCCTTCATGTCGTCACTCAGGTTGGCGGTGGACATCTGCCCCAGACCGCCCAGGTGCAGGAGCGAGGCGGCCGCGAGCACCTGAGGGGGCTGGAAGAAGCAGTGCTGCACGCCACCGCCTCCGTTAGCCACTCCAATGGGGTTAGCGCTGCCGTTGCTGCTGCTGCTGCTACTGCTACTACACTCCAGCAGATCGTGAAAGTCCAGCGGCAACCCGGTTTGAAAGCTGAGAGACTGCATGTCTTCGTCTACTACTCTGCTGCTCTTCTGCACCAGTGTTGTCGGGAAACAACAGCCGCCATTTTGTTGCCTTTCCATCTCCTTGCTCTTCTCCGCCAGGTAGGCGTCCTCCTTCTCCCAGGTGAGCTTGGACAGGTGTACGCGGCGTGCGGAGGGCGGGCTGTAGTAGATCCGCAGGGAGGTCCTCTCGGGGGCCGTGTGGCTCCTGGAGGAGGGGTCAAAGGTCAGGTTCAGGCCGGGGAACCTGGGGGGCATGACGGGGTAGTCCCAGGTCCTGTGGGCGTCCGGCTGGTCCATCAGCTCGGCCTCGTCGTTCACGTACAGCCAGTTCTTGGCTTTGTCGTTGCTGTTTTTGGATTTGCCTGAGGTCTTAGATGGTTCGGTGAGGATGGGTTTAGGCCTGCTGCAGATGGGGATGGAAAATACAACAAATGAAAATGGTGCTTTTCTTATGTGAAAGAAAGAAAGAAAGAAAGAAAGAAAGAAAGAAAGAAAGAAAGAAAGAAAGAAAGAAAGAAAGAAAGAAAGAAAGAAAGAAAGAAAGAAAGAACTGCACATTAGAAGTGCTATATCGGTGAAATCAGACAAATCGGTCTGTAAGTATTAAATACAAACACATTTATCCTATTCATGAATCAAACACAAGCTGACCTTGGTGTCCCGAAGCCTTGGTGTCCTCTTCCACCCGCGCACATCTTGAAAGCAGAAACCTATAAGAGAGAGCATTCCCGCTTTAGTGTGCAATGGACACAGAGGAATCCCCTGGTAGACCCTGAACACTCAAAATCATGACATGCCGAGATCTGTTGCCTTCAAAAGGAGCCCAAACCCACCAACCCACAACACAACACAACACAACACAACACAACACAACACAACACAACACAACACAACACAACACAACACAACACAACACAACACATCACAACACAACACCATTTTTGTCCTCTTCTTCCACTCTGCATTTCTTTCTCCGAGAGGAGAGAGGCAAATCAAAAAAAGAAACCCTATTCTTTGTTCATTTCGACTTGTGGGGTAACCCACTGCCTCATTTTCAGTATTTATGTCCCAACAGTAATCAAATGAAGAATGGAAGGATGCCTGAGGAAAATGAGACATGGAGTAAGGGAGAGAGAGGGAAAGAGAGGGAGAGGGAGAGCCTTGAAATTAATGAAAAAATGAGCAACACACTGATTCATTGAGGGGAACCATTTCATCTCCAAAAAACGAAAAAGGGATTTTTTTCAACAAACAACTACAGAGTCATCAAAATAGATCCACTGCTTAACAACAGCAGTAAATTATATGTTGAAAGAGAAAGAGGGGGAGAGAGAGAAAGAGAGGGGGAGGGAGAGAGGAATAAAGAGAGAGGGAGAGAGAGAAAGAGAGGGGGAGCGAGAGAGGAATAAAGACACCGCACTTATAAAAATCTGTTTCGAAACTAACCTCAGACCTCCTGTGACCCACAAACCTCACACAGAGACTTAGTCTGACGACATTGTGGACCAGGGGTCATGGACTCAGTGCAAGGCAGAAAATTCAGTCTCTCTTTTTTCCCTCATTCAACCCCCAACACCCCGTTCAGTGCTGTGACTGGCAAAGGCCAAAAAAGCAGGAAAATGCCGGTATGCAGAGCCTGGTGTGTGTTCCAGAATTTGCAATGGTAGCAGTGGCTTCGTCAGGGCTGTTTCAAGGTATTTGGGGGCTAGGGTGCATCAAACGCCACAACTTTTGAAAATCCTGCTCTGCTTTTGCGAAATTGTTCCTTTGTATTAACATAACGCCCTTGTAAAATCTTAGCAAATTGGTTCATGTTAAAGGGTGGCACAATATGCTTGACATTTTAATTGCAGTGGATGGGCTATTTTAGGAAAATCCTTGAAAAGTTTGTTTTCACACTATTTTGGTCAAAATTTGAAATTCTCCATGCTTGTTTTTTAGCAAAGAGCTTGAGGGATGGCTGAGGTGTGTTGACAGATCGGGCTTGCCAGGAAGATTCAAGGCCTGGATTTACCAGCATTCCATCCTGCCCCGCATCCTCTGGCCTCTGCTAGTGTATGCAGTACCCATCACAACCGTAGAGGCCATGGAGAGAAAGATCAGCAGCTACTTGCGAAGATGGCTTGGCCTACCCCGAAGCCTGAGCAGTGCTGCCCTGTACGGCAGTAGCAACACCCTGCAGCTTCCATTCAGTGGACTCACTGAAGAGTTCATGGTAACCAGAACTCGAGAAGCCCTGCAGTACAGAGAATCCAGGGATGTTAAGGTGGCATCGGCTGGTATCCAGGTGCGGACAGGGCGTAAATGGAGGGCGGACAAGGCTCTGGAAGTGGCAGAGTCGCGACTGAGGCAGAAGGTACTGGTCGGTTCCATAGCCTCAGGGCGCGCAGGCATTGGCTACTTCCCATCAACCAGGGTGGACAAGGTCCAGGGAAAAGAGCGGCAACACCTCATCCAGCAGGAAGTGCGGGCAGGCGTGGAGGAAGAACGAGCCAGCAGGATGGTGGGAATGGGACAACAAGGAGCATGGACTAGATGGGAGAATGTTCTACAACGGAAGATCACATGGCCTAACATCTGGAGAGCAGACTCCCTTAACATCAGATTCCTAGTCCAAGCTGTCTACGATGTCCTGCCCAGTCCATCCAACCTCCATGTCTGGGGCAAAGCTGAGACACCATTCTGCCCCCTGTGTCCAGGACGGGGATCCCTGGAACACCTACTCAGTAGCTGCCCTAAAGCCCTTGGTGAGGGGCGCTATCGCTGGCGCCACGACCAGGTGCTGAAGGCGGTTGCTGAGAGTATAGCCAAGGCCATCAATACCACCAAGGGCCACAGCAAGCCAAAGTTCATCAGGTTCCACAGAGCGGGAGAAAAGCCCACTCCCCAAGCAGGGGCCAGGGCAGGTCTCCTCACCACTGCCACAGACTGGCAGCTGGATGTGGACCTTGGCAAACAGCTGAAGATCCCAGCCAGGATAACATCGACGCGGCTCCGACCAGATATGATCATTGTTTCTGATTCCACCAAGCAATTGATCATTCTGGAACTCACAGTGCCCTGGGAAGAACGCATGGAGGAGGCAAACGAGCGGAAGCGTGCCAAGTACCAGGAGCTGGTGGAGGAGTGCAGAAGCCAAGGCTGGAAGACCTGCTGTGAACCCCTGGAGGTGGGATGCAGAGGATTTGCAGGGCGGTCCCTCTGCAAAGTCCTCACCATGCTGGGCCTCACCGGGGAGGCAAAGAGGAAGGCCATTACGTCTGCAACTGAAGCCGCAGAAAGAGCCACAAGATGGCTTTGGAGCAAGAGGGCTGATCCGTGGACGAATGCTGCTGGGACACAGGCTGGAGTCTGATCAACTCCAGTTGGGTCGCCTGGGGGAGGGTGTATGATGTTGAAAGACCCGAAACACCCAATGAGCTCAGGAATCACATCACTGATTATGTGTCCCAGCGCATCAGCAAGATGTATCTTTCACCTAGAGCAGTGATACTCACTAATTTTTTCTCAAGAGCCACACAGGAAGAAAAAAAACAGGAGGAGAGCCGCCCATGTATATTAATATACCACGCCTTCGAAAATGTTAATAAAAAAAGACAAAAAGCAACATATTTTCAATTAAGATGCATATTTTCATTTATTTCCTTAGTAATGGGATGCACGGAACAGTGCTTGCATGGCCTTGACCTTCTTGATGCTGTATTTGTAGCTTGTTGTTGCTATCACAGTGAGGCATTCAAGATGGGCATCTGTCAGTCTGTTTCTCTGTTTTCTTTTGATGGTGTTCATGGTTGAGAATGTTGATTCGCAGGTGTATGTGCTCACAAAAAAAGACGTAACTTTCTGCACAAGGGGTTTCAAAGTTGGAAATCTTTCCTCAGAAACCAAACCCCAGAAGTGACCCACCCCCTCTTTGAGTTCAGCTTGGAGAATGGCATTTGTTTGCAGCTCAACTATTTCACACTGCAGAGCAGCACGGTCACCAGGGCAGAGCTGAGAGATGGATGGAGTGAGAGAGGACACATCCACATTGAAGGGGCTCTCAATAAAATTGAAAATGCTCTGGTGCTCAATCACATCACTGAATCTGGACTCAAACTCAAGCTTCAGTTCCTCCCAAACTGTAACAAATCCAGTATAGCTGAAATGCTGCAGCAGTGATGGGTCTCGTGTAGTTGTTTCTCTGAGTTTGGGGAAGTGGATGAATTCTCTGTCAGGTATCCACAGAGCAGTTATTTTGCTTTGGAATGCTCTGACTGCCCTCAGCATGTCACTTGGGAGCTTGTCCCTTCCTTGGAGTTGCAGGTTGAGAGAATTCAGGTGACATGTAATGTCAGTAAGGAGGGCCAGCTGCACAATCCACTGTGGGTCTTTCAACTCTGGCTGTTGCTTCCCCTTGCTGTCCAAGAAGGTGCTGATCTCAGGAAGGAGGCTCAGGAACCGCTCCAGCACTCTCCCACGAGACAGCCATCTCACTTCATTGTGCAACACCAGGTCGCTGTATTCTGTTTCGTAGTCATCGATTAATTGTCTGAACTGTCTGTGATTAAGTGGTCTTGCCACAATGTAGTTAACCACATGAACAACAATTTGCATGATGTTTTGAAATGCTTGATTTTTCAATTTTGACACCAAGGCCTCCTGGTGTATGATGCAGTGGAAGCTGGTGAAATTTGGAATTTCATCCCTTTTTTTCATGAGGCCAACAAGACCCTTCTCTTTGCCTCGCATGCTTGGGGCACCATCAGTACAGACACTTGCTAGTTTGGACCAGCTGAGGTTATTTTCCTCAAAAAACGCCAAAATTGCATTGAGGATATCCTCTCCTCTTGTTTGGCCCTGGAGTGGTAGTAAGCACAGCATTTCTTCTCGAAAAGAGCTTTCCTTCGGGAATCGTACCCAAACGCACAGCTGAGCTATGTCCGTGACGTCAGTACTCTCGTCTACAGCGATGCTGAAACAAGGGGCAGAGCGCAGATCCGAGAAGAGCTGTTCACGGACGTCCTTCCCTATATTCTCCATTCGCCTCATTATGGTGGAATCGGACAGTTGCAGTGCTTTTAATCTTTTGACTATCTCGTCTTTGTTGGCGAAGTCTCTGAAGACTATTTCTGCGGACGCCAAAAAACAGTGTTTAACGGTTTCAGAGTCAGAGAAAGGTTTTTTGTCCCGGGCCAAAATCCAAGCTATCTCATAAGACGCCTCTGTCAAAAGCTCTGCAGTGGAATTTGTTTTGTGCATAAGTCGCTGCTGCTCACAAACTGAAGCAGTTAGCTGCGTTATTTTACTCTTCCTTTCGCCACTGCCAGGGGGGTATTTTACGTTGAATTGCGGATGTGCCGTTTTGAAGTGCCTCTCTAAATTGCTCCTTTTGAAGCAGGCACGGGTTTCGTTGCACAGTAAGCAAAGTGGGGCCGTGTTGTGCAGAACAAACAAAAACTCATCTGTCCATGTGTCTTGGAATTTTCTGTGCTCGTCTTGTATACTTCTTGTCTTTCTTTTCTTATTTTGACTTTCTGTTTGGCTGCTCGTTCCCTCCTCCGGGTCTGCATACTGATCCTCACGCTCTCTCCCTCTGTTCCTTTCATCTCTCTGCGTCTGTCCATCTCCAGTATCAGTTCTCACCGCACTCTGTCTCTCTCCATCTCCTGCCTCACCTATTTTTCGGCTCTTTTTAATAACAAAACGATCCATTTTTTGATAGTGATTCGTGCATTTCACATGATGTCCTACGTCGCTTAATGGCAATGCTGCCCACGCGCGAATTTGAACTTCAGTGCACGTATCGATAAACAAATGATTTTGAGGTGTGTTGCTAGGTAAGGCGGCTCCCTTAGGACAAAATTAGGTCGGGGTTTTGTCGTTGCATATGCTATTTATTGTAATGCGTAGCTGCGCCCACTATGGTCAGTAGGCTACTTATGGATGCCTTCTATTGGTTATTTTTTTTAATTCATTTTTTATTTTTGCTTGCGAGCCGCCAAGTAGGGCTTCACGAGCCGCCTGAGGCTCGCGAGCCGCGCAGTGAGTAACAGGGACCTAGAGCCTTCCTTCAGCAAGGTTTTAGCACCCATTCACTAATATTTTAGCCATGTATCGATTATTTAGCCATTTGGTGGGTTTTTTACTTCCTAGGGAAGTGGAAAGGCAACTGGAGCATTCTTCCAAATGACTGTCCTTACTGTTTTTGATCAAAACAGTCTCAAAATACACTTTGCACAGATTTTGCTAAAAATGTCCATTCACTACCATTCAAAATGTCAAGCCTATTGTACTACCCTTTAACATCGATCAAATGTTCTATAAATTTACAAGGGGGTTATGATGATGCAAAGGAACAATATTGCAAGAGCAGAGTGGGATATTGCAAAGTTTTCATTTTCGAGGGGTGTTTGGTGCACACTACTGGGGGCCTTAGGCAAACAGGGACTTGGGGCCCCCTTTTTTCCTCTTCCAAATACTGGGGGATGGTTCCCCTCAAGAGACTTTGATAGCAGTATCATTGCACTTTTCGGCCGATGAATTTGCAGAAGTGCTGCTACACTCACAGAGTTGTCACTGCTGTCATTTGCTGTCATTAGAATGGCATTCAAATTCAATGCTGAACTGTACTGTAGATCAGAGGGTAACAGGTTCGAATCTCACCCTTTCCCTGTAATATCTGTAAGTCACTTTAAATTAAAAAAGTGTCAGCTAAATGTAATGTAATAATGTAATGATGTAATAATGTAATAATGATGATGCTCTACCTCAGCCTCTTTGCCTCCATGCTGCTGATGTTGCTGCTGCTGCTCCATCTGCATCTGCTGTAAGTAGTCCAGGAGCTCCTGCCTCTCCGTGCTCCAGTTCCTCTCGCGCATCTTCATCTGCCGCGTCAGCTCCATCACCACGGCATACGAGTCGGCCAGCATGTGCTGCAGCTTCTCCACGTGCTCGCCGCGCACAGGCAGAGGCACCGCCGGCGCCCCCTTCAGCTCTGGAAGGAGCTTGCTGCCTGCACTCTCCAGCTGTACGGGACGAAAGGAGAACATATAATGCAGCGGTTCCCAAACTGGTTTGATTTGTATGGTTAATATGTGTATTTATGTGGTTTTCCTGTAGTGAACTGGAAATAAAACTTTGGCAAATTTAATGGAGAAAACGTGGGCATTCTCAGGTCCAAAGGGGGGGGGGGGGGTACACTGTGGGGTCCCACCCGAAAAAGTTTGGGAAGCACAGGTATAATGTATCTACAATCAGTAGCAATCCTACATTGATTGGCGCCCCGTGTGACACCCCCTCCAGTCAATTTTCGCACTGCCATCGGAGGCCAGGGTTTGACCCCAAGGACCACCCCTGCTGTAAAAGATGGCTCAACACATTGCCCACAAGGTGCCTGCCTAGCAGTGTCGTTAAGTCATTTTAGCAGAGTGAATAGGCCCGCCAGCTGGCAAATCTGCGCAAACAACAGGCTACTAAATAAGCCTCTGAGTTTGGTCCTCTCCGTGACTGAGGTAGCTTTGCCCTATACCTGTAATAATGTGCAATGTATTACTCCCATTTCCAACTCACCATGTTAATGACCCTTTACAGCACACCTTGCGTGGCTATTGTTATTATGCTTTTTGTCTTCTCTCTTTTCTGCATGGCTTTTATCTCTTTGTAAAGCACATTGAATTGCTTCCATGTATGAAATGCGCTTTAGAAATAAAATTGCCTTGCCTTGCCTTGCCTTGCGTTCGGTCCTTTCCACAGCCCAGGCTGCCTTATAATACAATATCTTTCATATACATAGTAGTCTTTACTTCTCATTTTATTTCCTACTCACCGTGTGAATGACCCCTCTGAGTTCGGTCCTCTCCACAGCCCAGCCTGCCTTGGCCCTGGCGAACTGCTGGGCCAGCTCCAGCCCCGCCCTCCTCTCCTCCTGCAGCTCACCACTCAGATCCAACATGGCCGCCTTTAGCTCCATTACAACCATGTCCTCAGGACCATTTACCTGTTACAATAATACTGTATTAATAATCCACCAGTATTAAACATCATATCATCTGGACTAACTGCTCACCTGGGGTAGATACATGGACTAAGAAGTGATGAGTGGGGAACAGAGCGTTACATTAAACATTAAACCTTAATCACTATGTGGTAGAGCAGTGGTAGTTTTGGTAGGGTATTAGCTCAGTCATCAATTTATGGTATCTCAACAGCACTGGGATATGCAGGTGGAGCTAGGGTGGTGTTGCTTGCCTAAGTAATAAACACATGAAAGTCCTTGTGCACAACCCTTCAGTTGTCCAGGTGCAGGTGTAAGGCAGGAAAACGTGATAAAAAAATGTCATTAAACACTGCACACTGGATACTGTTCTTTTTTTCTCTTTATTTTTTGGAGCGAACATTTTATACTGAACTTTTAAAATTGAAGTAATAAATAGCCTACTGTACCTGTGATGGGAAGGGCTTGGGGGCCATGGGGCTGATCTTCTTAGCCTCCTCCGTGTCAGATGCCTCCTCACCCTCCATCAGCAGACGCAGCTTCTTCTGGCAGCCCACCTGAAACAACACACACCATAGAAGAAGCCATTGAAGATGGCTTAGGCCAAAACATCTGTCTAGTTTGTTATGCTCTCCTGATGAATGAATATAAGAATTTGCAGTGAAGTGAAGCCTGTAGGTTTTTTCTAAAACAAATGTACTAACTCAGTTGCCTGCACCCAAAGACCTTCTTTACTAAAAGGTGTGGTTCAGGATAATAGCGTATTTCCACCACTTTCTTGTTGGTAATGCATATTTAAACTAGTACGCATTGTATTTTATTTGGTTGGGTACCGCAACAAAATGCTATATGGAAAAAGTGTTTTTTTTCTTTCCCCATAAAGCAGTGTGTGATGACAATCTGGAGTTGAGAGCATTTCCTCAAAGTGAAAGTGAAAGCCCAACTGGGAGACTCCAACTCCCATTGTCATTGTGACACAGCACTCCACAGCACACTGTGCACAAAGTGCACACTGCACGCAATGAAATTCCATGTACTGTATGCCTCATCCGTGCAAGGGAGCAGAGCTCAATGGTGCCTGAAAGGGAGCAGTGCGGCAGGACGGTACCATGCTCAGGGTACCTCAGTCATGGAGGAGGGGGGAGAGTACTGGTTAATTACTCCCCCCACCAACCTACTCTGGCCACCGTCCTTCACAGTGCACCTTTACATTTCAACACAGTTCACGCCTGCCAAATGTAATTGGGGTTCAATTCGGCTGGTCCAGACCCTCTAGAGTCTACGGACTTTGTGAGAGGATATGGCAACACCAGGCTACATAGACATTTATACTCTATAACATACTCTATATCAAAGTCTTTAACATTTATTAAATATATAAATAAGCTATATAGTAATAGCAATATAGTAAAATATATATGCTGTATGTCTATGACACACAAAATCTGTGATAAACTCATCTCAGCAAAACTTTCCAGCACCATGACCATGCACTAACTTTGTTCCTTAGGTCGCTTTGGATAAAATCCTCTGCTAAATGGAATATAATGTGTGTGTGTGTGTGTGTGTGTGTGTGTGTGTGTGTGTGTGTGTGTGTGTGTGTGTGTGTGTGTGTGTGTGTGTGTGTGTGTGTGTGTGTGTGTGTGTGTGTGTGTGTGTATTATCTTTACAGTAACGACCCTCCTTGGTGGTGTCTCGGCCTTGTCTCTGGGGCTCTCGTCTGTACTGGAGTCCAATGCCATTCATCAATGACAACTCTTAACTACTGACCTTGTCCCCACACACTTCCTGTCAGTGTTGAGCTAGTCACGCTGCATAACAACTGTCTGCACTGCACACTGCAAATGCAATCATTTCCAGACTTGAACTGTTGCCTCTCCTGTCTTGGTGATTTTTACATTTTTAATTTGGGAATACTTTGTGCCCTCCATATATCATTGCAGAGACCATGTGCTGTCACTGACTGGTAGCTGACAGGAAACGTATTGAGGGGGGAAATACTTTTTGCTGAAAAAGCTTAACTACTTCATACAGTAATAACAACGTTGCTGCCATATGACTTGAATAACAAATTAATTATGGTCCTTATTATTATTTTGGTAACAAGCTTATATTGGAGGCTTGCAAGAAATAGATAACATAGCATTTTCTGTTCTCAATAGATGTCGGTCATGAGGTAACAAAGTCATTGTTGTTTGCTACACAGTAAAATATGCAGTGTTAATTCAACACTTAGAGGGTCAATTTAACATCTTCTAAATTGGTCCCTGAGTAGAGTACCTTGAGTACCCTGAGTATTTGGTCCCTGAGTACTCTCTAAGTTTTGAATTAACACTGAATGTTTACTGTGTAGGTACTAGGTAGGTTGGTTGGTGTGTAAAACACATGAACGAATCATTCTGAAATTTCTAGGACATGTAAAAGTTTTATCTTTTACCTGACATGTTTCGACGGTATTATTTTCTGAAGACGGAAGTTATACCGTTGAAACATGTCAGGTAAAAGATACAACTTTTATATGTCTTAAGAAAAAATAAAGTCTAAAGTGTTGGGCTCAGACTGATTCAACTTTGGCCGTGTTCTGAGCTGACTTGGTGGAGTCTGCGCTCAGTAAGTTCTCTTGTTTACTATGCAGCAACAACCATACCGGTGGTGGTACCCTGGACAGGTTTAAAGAAAAAGGCTCAGTTTTATGACTTATTATACGTACCTAGCCCCTTAATCTGCATTTTTCAGTAAATTCTGTAGCGTTTTTTGTTCCATTATGCTAGGTAGTACAGACTGTAACAACTTAGCCCAAAGCACCTAACCATGATTTACTATATCCAACACAGACGTCGATCTACCATTTCTGTACATACACCATTGACTCAATACCAGGGCCGGATAAACACATACGCTACAAATGCCTGCACCTGTCAGGGGGCCCCTGATTGGCCAAAAGAGAAAAATTGTTGTATGAAAAGTGCAATTTTCCCTGTCATAATGAATACTTAGAATTTGATGAAGGTGCTAAGTATTTGTGGAAAAAGATAACATTTGTGAATGGGTCGCATGAATTCTGGAAAGAAATCTGGTTCAAAAATATTACAAAGTGCACTTTTAAAGGGACACTGTGCAGGAAATGGTCAAAAAAGGTACTGCAGCTATGCTGCTCATTGAAACTGGGCTGCCTAATGCCAAATTTGATCTTTACATGACAGTTTACTAAGTAATAAACAAATATTTTCTAGTATGGTCCAATTACAGTAATTTTTGCAGCTAAAATGGCTATTTTAGGAAATTCTAAATCACGGACCATGGAGAAGTCATAGTCATAACGAATACTTAGAATTTGATGGTGGTATTCATGAAAAGGGTAGGGTGAGTGGGCAGCATGAATTCTGGAAATGAACAACTAAAAATCTCACACAGTGTCCCTTTAAGTACAGAGTATACAGTAAAGTTCTCTCTCACCTCAAACAGGTCTGTGGCCTCCTCCCCCTGCCTCCACTGCTGCAGGAACCAGCGCAGCTGAAGCGTGAGCAGCACCAGCGTCTCCTGGTCACAGGGGCAGCCGGGCGACAGATCCACCTTTAGCAGTGCCAACGTATCCTTGTTGTGTTGCGCCAGTTCCCCATTCGCCACCGTTGGCACAGACAACGACCCTGCGCTACCCTTGCTCTCCAAAGAGGGCGCCACTGAGTCGCAGGGTGACAAGTCTTTGCGGGCTTCGGTGGAGTCCAGTAGAGCCTTTATCCGCTCGGCGAGGACGTGTAGCTGGGTCTGGAACACCTCCAGGTCCCCGGAGAGAGGGTTGAAGGAGGGCAAGTCCCGTGGCCGAGAATGGGGATGAGGATGAGGATGAGGAAGAGGGACGTTGGGTGAGAGACGGTCGGATTCTGCTTTGGTCAGGTAATCGGACAGTGGTGGCGGCGGTGGTGGTGGTGGGGTCTTCTGGTTGGAGGAAGGGGACAGGCCATTTTTAGCAGGTGCCCTCAGGAGGTCGAGGGCGGAACTGACCAGCAGGGCCTGGTTGTGAATGGCCAGGAGAGCCTTGAGGTCGTTCAGGCCAAGTTCTTTAGCCAAGGTCAAAGGGTCAGCGCTACCATGTCTCGTCACCTTCTCCGGAACACCATCAGGCGAGTGCTTGGTGTCGACTGGTGATGTCACGGGGGGCTCGGGAGGGCTGATGTGAACTCTACTGCAGGGGACCTCCACCACGGTGAACCCTTCCTCCGTTTGGATCTGTTTGGCGACCACCGTCACCGGCTCCACCTGCGCGATGTCCTTGATGCTCACGGTCACCTGCCTGCTTTCACCCATATGACCAGGCATCACTCCCACGCACACCGGCAGAGCCAGATGTTCTCCTCCTCCATCCATCATGAACTCCTCATCCTCCTCTCCTCCTCCTCCTCTCCGCCCTCCTCCCCCTCCTCCTCCTCTCCTGTCCCTCATCTCGCTCATCTCCGCCCGCAGCCCTCTGTTCTCCACCTCCAGCTCCACGATCCTCCTGCTCAGCAGCGTGGCCTCCTCCTCCACCAGACGCAGGTGAACTTTGACCTCCGCCTCGCGGGCCAGGGGCGAGTTGGCCACCCCACCGTCCGCCACTGCGGCGGCCGCCAGCTGGCCACAGTCCACATCGCCGTAGAGGAGGCGGTACTTGGAGAGCTCTTCGCGCATGCCCTCGCTCTCGGAGGCCATCTTGGTCAGCTTCTTGCACATCAGGGCAGACTCCTCCTTGGCAAAGTGCAGCTGGCATCTCAGATCAGCACTGTCGTCCTGTGCAGAGACATGACACGACACAAAACATTACTTTTCTGGACGCCAACACAATGCGAATGGGCTAAAAGACATGACACAAAATATTATTAAATATTATTTTTCTGGATGCAAACACATGACTATTGCCTGAATTACATGTGTCTGTGTTGTATTGTTATTATATGTGTTATACCTGTGTTATACATGTATGTGTCTTGAAATGTCCATGTGGGCATTATGTGTATGTATGTAAGTTACTTGGGACCTTAATTTCCCCCCGGGATCTAGCCTGGAAAACCAGCGCCAACTGCTGGACGGCAATCCATTTAGGCTGGTTTATCAGGCTACCCGGGATCAATAAAGTTACTCTACTCTACTACTCTACTCTACAATACAAAACTGACACCAGTGGTAATTGTCGTGCAGATTTGTACTGTTACATACATACATATATAACTACATGTATAACTATGACACAAAATACTTTTCTGGATGTATCAATGCAATTATTTGAAAAAAAACATTAAGTTGTATATAGGTTGAGAATTGGCATAAAAGTTAATTAAAGTTAATTAAATCTAGTCAATTCTCAATTTAGTTACATGTACTTTCTTTCCATGCTTTCTGCAGTGTGTGAAGGGAAAACATCATGCATTCCATTCATACTAAGTGTATCACTATTATTAATATTGCCAGCCACTAAGTAAGGGTTAACGTTCGGCGAGAAGGTCGCTACCGTGGAATAGCAGCACGACAGAGAGAATCTTTAGACCCCGACGCGGAGCGTAGGGGTCTTGTTCTCTCTGAAGTGCTGCTATTCCACAAAGCGACCGACTCGCCGAACGTTAACCCGCTTATTATATGGATATACTTAAATGATTCACACATGGCGGGGACATTTCTTTAGGCCTATTTAATGTTAAGTTTATTATAGTTTTTCATGTCAAAAGATTGCTGCGCAAAATAGAACAGTGCCGTTGTGGAACACCGCTAGGCAACAGCTAGGTAGCCAGGACAACAGGTGTTGTCTATCACAGCAGCTGATTAGAGTCTTGTTGAAAAGTCGCTTTAGCAGTGAAAAGTCTTGTTGCCATTGACAGCGGTCTGATATAGACCAACCCGTCCGTTATCGAAAAATAACAGACGTGCGAACGTTGGGGAGCCCCATTGAAATGAATGGAGCATTCGACCGATGACGTCACACCATATAATAAAGATGTCTTAATATCCAGTAAGTACAAATTGATGCTATGCTATGAAGACAACTTTGCATTAAAAAGGAAAAGTGCAGTAACTACATTGAAAAATGAGTAAAATGCCTTCAAAGTATTGGTATGTTGTATATTTGGGTTGGATGGTTACTGCAAATTACTGCAAACGTGTAATGAAGACCATTTATGTAGTTGTGTAAATATGTAGTAAATGCACTTTGCTTTTGTAGGGCAGAACTGCAGAAGTCATCTGTCCGCTGCATTGTTTTCACGGCTGAGTGTTATTTACCTGTGGGGAGAGCTGAGTGTTATTTACCTGTGGGGACAGCTTCTTCTCCGGCTTGCCAGTAGAGGACCTCATGCTCCTCCTCCTCAGAGAATTCTGTGGAATCAGATTGTCAGAGTTTTAGACGGTTTCATATTGCCATGAACAGAATGCAGGCCCAGAGGTGGAACATTTGCACACAGGGCCCAAGTGCAAAACACTGATAGGGCCCCCCATACCGCCTGCCATGGTCACAATAGGGTCTCAACACTAATATAGAAGGGCCCTGAGCCCAGGGGCAAATGCCCCACTTGCCCCCCCCCTACAGCTCCGTCCCTGCTGCTGTCTATACACAATAGAAGCCATAATAACTGCACTTTATGTGTTGTACCCAAGGGTATGGTTCAATAAGAGTGTCTCGTGAATATGTGTCTCATGTGTTGACTACAGAAAGCCTGAAATAGCAATTTAGACTGCTCTTGTTTTCTTTGTCTCCACGTTGCCATTGTGATACATATGCAGAAGCTACAGATTTTGATTACCATCCATGTGCAACTGACACCGACAGTTTCCAAAACTCGTCCCAAACTGTGTGACCAAGTAGGTGATGTGTTGTACATATGGATTAATAACAAAATACTCTGCTTTGACTCTTGTTCTTTTTGTCACTGTCTCTCATCACCATTTCGATAAATACGGGCAAGATATAGATTTCAACAAACATCAGCTTGCAAACTTGCACCTAATGCATTTCCAAGCTTCCATAGCAGTCATCCTCAACTGCCCTTGGTGGCACATAAACAATCTATCCCATAAAAAGATTGGGGTAGACTGGATGCAATCTATGCTATCCAATCTCTACAATTACCAACTGCACATAGTTAAGTGTAGATGTAGGTGTATGACATATGGGAGTTGCTCAGTAACAAAGGAGTGTCATCTTTTGAGTGATAAAGAATGTCAGAAAAAAGCTATTTACATTGGTCTGTTTTTCTTCTTCGTCTCTACATTGTCTCTACACACAGTGTAGTAAATATGGACAAAGAAATGCAGATTTCGATAAGCATCAACATGAAAACTTGCAACTAATGCATTTCCCAGCCTAAATAGTGATCATCTTGAACGGTGTGTGTCTTTGGTGGCACATAAAGCAACGTGAGAATGGGGTCAGCTTTGATAGGAGTGTTTGGAGGGGATATCACTCACTCCCTCACCCCCTCCAGTAATCCCCCGGGGAGACTCGAGTGTCACTCCCCACTCCCACAGTCCCGTCTGATCATGTAACCCTACTCAAGTGCTGCTACCCACACACACAGGGCCGGAATAATGCACAGGCTAGATATGGCTGCAGCCTATGGGCCCCCCCACCAGCCAGAGGCCCCTGATTGGCGAAAGTGAAAAAAATGCGGAATTTTGACAAGATGCACTATTGAAATGTTCATCTATTGTATTGAGTAGATATGTTATCCTTAATTCCTAACTTATTATGACACTGTAAATTTGACTTCTGAAATCTGTAGTCGAGGGACCCCAGGCCATCTTAATCCAGCCCTGCACACACACCTCCTACTCCTCCTCCCAGACAAAAACCAGGTCACTCTACTCCACTCTTCTCAACTCAAGGCACTTTTATAAGAGAACAAAAGGATGTCCAGGAGTATGTGGCAAGGCCAGAGGATGTAGTAGTCAATGGATTTCTTCTTTAACACACATACACACACGCATGCATGCAAACCATGCAAACACACACACACAGACACACAGACACAGACACACACGCACACACACACACACACACACGCACACACACACACACACACACACACGCACACGCACACACGCATGCACGCACGCACACATGCACGCACGCACGCCCGCCCGCACGCACACGCACACCAGTTAAACCAACAGATGACCACCGCTCTCAGGCACAATAACATTGAGCCCATAGTAACAAAGCATTTCTGGGATGCTGATAGAAAATGACTGGAATGTTTTACGGGTGTCAGTCTCTGTGCCTCTGGCTGTCTGTGTCCAATGTCTGTCTAGGTCAGTGGGCCAGTCTGACTGGGGGCCACACTAAAAGCAGTGGCTCCCAAAGTGGGTTCCAGGGACCCCCGGGGGGGACGTGGCGCATTCCCCGGGGGATCTGTGAAAAGGATTTGGTGCAGTGTAGCGTTACAGTTAGCCTGGTGACGCCATCCTATGTACTCCACCCAAAGATTCTGGCTCCGCACCTAGTCTGGCGAAACCTTCCTCGCTCGGTTCGCTCACTGTTTAGCCAATCATCAAACAGTTGAGAGTGGTGAGGCAGAACTCTCCCGCAGTCAACGGAGTCAACAGTCAGCTTTCACCCAGTCTACCTTACAGTGCATGCTTACTTACAGTATATGGCCCATACTATAAAAGCTGCCCATTTCATAGCCTCTTAGTGCAGATGGGTTCGTCGGCGGGCCCTATAGTATTCACTATTTGAAAATACTCAACTACATCATAACAACGTTGCTATTACATTACCGAAAGCCTTACGTGTAAGTAACAGATTAAGAAAATGTTGGTGACACTAAGGTTATAACATAGGCTCTGCGCTAAGGGGTTACTATTTAGTAGAGTAGAGTAGAGTAGAGTAGGGTAGGGTAGAGTAGAGTAGAGTATCATTTATTAATCCCGAGGGAAATTAAGATGCAGTAACATACATACATAAATGCATAAATACAGAAGAACAAAACTTGTTCAGGCATTAAAGTTTTTAAAAATCTTTTTCTTATGAGCTGGCCCGGATAAAAGTTTGAGAAGCCTTGCACTAAAGGCCCAACCAGCAGAGAGAGAGAGAGCCGCACAATACAAATCCTCAACTGGGAGAGAGAGACATAAAAATAACTCCAGTGATCCGGGCTGACCAGAGTCCCCGCTAGCAAGGCTAGCTACCGCCATTCAGGCTTACTGGGGGATGGAATCCCTCTTAATTAATTTCAAGAGTTTAGCCGTTTAGCTGACTTTAGAGCGTGACTACCCCCAGATTAGGCTGCGTGAGTGTGTGGGGCGGGCTAGACATTGATGAGTGAGGTGGTGGGATTGTTATGAGAGCGCACTAATGGAGGCAGGGCTGACAGGTTGTTGCCATTTTGGTCGAGTAGATGGTAATGCGGCACTAATGCAGTTTGTTTCATGTGCAGGAGGACTCTACTGCACCTGACGCCTTATGAGTGGCCTGGCCCTGTCTGGATCGGCACACTTCTACAGAAACACACACACACACGCATGCAGACATACACACACACACACGCATGCAGACATACACACACACACACACGCACACACACACACACGCACGCACGCACGCACGCACGCGCACACACACACACACACACACACGCACACATACACACACACATGCACACACACCACGCTCACACTTGCCCACACATAGACACACACTGAGCCACATGCCCATGAGACGATAGGCTAGATAGGCTTGTAAATTTTAGCTTGTGTCAACAGTTAACTCATCCTCCAGCCATAATTCACCTGCCTCTCAACGTGTGATAGTGAAATGGTTGCTATTTGCCTAACAGTTCCATGGAGCTGGGAAGGCAGCAGGGCCATCATTATAAGCTACTGACAACATTCTTTTTTTAAAGCACTTTTGGGGCTTTTCAAACCTTTAATAGGAGACAGGAAGCGAGTTGGGAGAGAGAGACAGGGAAGGGCTGGCAGAGGACCCGGTCGGGAATCAAACCCGGGTCGGCCGCCTAGAAGACAAGTGTCCAACCGTTAGCGCCACCGTAGGGCCTACTGACTATATTCTTATCACACTTTTTATCATCAGACCTCAGTAGGGCTGCCATGTCTGTCTGACCAAAACCTGGACATTTCAAGAAACCAGAGAATGTGCGCACATCAGTGGCACAGGTGCTGGACAAAACAAAATAACTTGAAGTAAATAATAATTCACAACACTGTTAATACTCCCAGTTGACAATGTTTCCTTATTTAATGGCATCTAAGGACTAAGGTCCAAAATGTAGTGCCACTCAATAAATAAATAACTGGAAGCCTTAACAGTGTTGCAGACATTTATTATTTACTTAAAACCTGGCATTTTCCTTTTTTTTTGGAAGCAATGATGCTCTTCATTTAGTGTCCAAGGACAATATTTGTTTCTCTGGACAGAGTATTAAAATCCGGGACAATCTGGTGAAACGGGGATAGTGAGTAACACTTAGACCTCAGTCTCCTCATTGCAGCACCCCAATTTTTGGGTTTTATCCTCCAGACTTTGCACTGAGATCAAACACAAACAAGATCTGAGAATTACATGATTAGAATTAGAGTAACAATGGTGAAAAGGAACTAATCTCAACAAACAACTAGACTTGGAGGCCTTGGACAGACTTGGACACCTTGGACAGACTTGGACGTAGACTTGGACACCTTCCTGAACTTTTAGCTCCAATAAGAAGTTCAGCCGCTTACAACCAGGCTCCCTTCTGTACCATGATGACCTACATGAATACAAATCTTCACAGACATTGAATTACAATTAATACCTCTGAACTGAATAATAATGAATATGTTTATGGGGTGGGGGTGGGGTGGGGTGGGGGAGGTCGGGTGTTTATCTTTTGACAAGACAACTGAGATGGACAGGAATCAGAAGAGAGAGGGGGAAGGGTCAGCAAAGGACCCGGGCCGTAATCAAACCCGGGTCACCGTTGTAGCAGTGCAGCACCCTACCACCTGAGCCACGGCAGGGCCACTTTTATTTTGTAGATGTCAAAACCAAAGGTGCAGCGGTTCATAAGGAGTTCAAGAGGACATACCCTGCTGAGCAGCCTTCCCTGAGCCCTGAGGTCTGCCTTCATGCACCCCCCCCCTCCATGTCTGTCCTGCTTTACTTATCTCTTCTTGCCTTGTCTGTCTGATAACCCTGCAGGCCTATTTACATTTCTGGGGTGAGTTTCTCAAAAGAGAAGTTGTTAGCCTGTAAGCAACTTCGGTAGTTGCCAATGGGAAAATGCATTGAAAACAACAAAGTAGCTAATGTAGTAAGCAACTTTGTTTTTGAGAAATTCACCCCTGCCTGTCACAACCATTGGCCTGTCAGTCTCACTGTATGTCTGCCTGTGTGCCTGCATCATCTGTCTGCGTGCTTGTCTGCTGCTTCCAGCCCTGTCTGTCTGCTTACCTGTTTGACTGGTTTCCCTGCCTGTAGGCCTGTTTCCACGCCTGCCTCCCACCATGCTTGCTTCCCTGCCTTTTCTGGCAGAACTGTGTCTGCCTGTATGCTATGTATGCGTGCCTGCCTGTATGCTATGTCTGTATGCTGCTTGCCTGCCTGTATGCTATGTTTGTATGCTGCTTGCCTGCCTGTATGCTATGTCTGTATGCTTGCCTGCCTGTTTGCTTGTCTATCCATATGCCTGCATGCTTGCCTCCACGTCTGTCTGTCTGTCTACCTGCCTGGGTGGCTACATGTGAGGATCAGTGGGGGACAGCAGCTGTTGTAGAGGAGCAGGCTAACGCTGGGGCTGGAGCTGGGGCTGGGGCTGGGGCTGGGGCTGGGGCTGGGGCATGATTGGGACAAGAAAATATGCCGGGCAGTTTCAGCACAGACCAGTCTACCAGGTATTGAGAGAGACAATGAAGCCTGTGGTGTGGGAAAAAATGAGTCATCTAATATTAGCTATTTTGACAGCAAAAGGACAAAATGCTGAATTTATATCTGACTGTCTCGCAGGGGACTGCTGTAGCGACATAAGGACTACCATTGAGGGGAGGGAGGGCCACGCCAAAATCATCAACATTCCACCGGGCAAATGCCCTGTATGCCATGAAACCAACCCAACCGCACCATGGGCTGGGGCTGGGGCTGAGCCGATCCGTCTCTAAGCACCCAATCCTGGATTAGAGCTCAGTACACTACAAGCATGCACTCTGCATGGAAGGCGGAGACAGACAGACATGGGGGTGTATGCCTCAGTACAACCTACAAACCAAGCAATCAAGCTAATTTATAAAAGCATTTTGCATAGTGAGTGAATATTTAAATAAATGTGTAGTGTAGCCCCTTAATGCACCAGTGGAACACTGTTAAAGTAGCTGAAAAAACGTTACTACCATAGTCCTTCACCATTATGCATAGGGATTTTAGTAATACATTACGACTTGGTCATTTCCATAACAGCTAATTTACAACAGGGGTTGTGTCTTACTAGGATTTAAATGGATAAAGAGCATACAGTACATTGAGACAAAGCGCTCTTCAAGCTCTGTTTGCTCCAATGCCCTAGAGTAGGCCTATTTTTATTGATCTAAATAAAGAAAAAATACCCTTTCAGATCACTTTGTTTTTACGATATTTCTTATCTAGCACCTGGACTATTTTTGGATGTGAGGTGATTGTGAGCTATCTCCACTGTAAGGATAAAAGCACAGCCAGTATTGAGTGTTGAATCCTGGATTAGGGCTCTGCACATGCATGCCTGCATGAAGGACTATGGGACACAGTACACTGGGGTCACACTAAAGCAGGGGTGGGAAACCTTTTTCATCCGAGCGGCCACTTAAAAATGTATTAAGTCCTCCAAGGGCTGTACTATGAACACAAATCAGGGCTTTCCCCTGCACTTTAGGTCTATATTGAAGGCAGCCACCTTTATAACAGACCCCACCTTCACCCCACCTTCACCTCTGAAAATATAACTTAATTTTATTGAAAATGTAGTTTCTAAGATTGCTTTACAAAACATGTATTTCATGTGAAACTGTATAACTTTAAAATGATATCGAGGGCCGCATAAGATGGCATAAGAAAGGCCCTCTAGCCACAAGTTACTTATAGTGAATTTCATGCACAAAGGCAGCTTATAATGTGCTGAAAAATGAAAGCAAAGGACAGCACACAAAGGTATAAACTGATAAGTGCCAAAAAATGCATTACAATATGGCATCCGTTACAAGTTTGTTGTTATCAGAATGGTAATAATCAAAGACGTAATGCATTACTAAAGACTGTGCAGTATCATATTAGTAGTGTAGTACTGTAAAAAAAAAAAAAATAGTGAATAGTAAGGCACTGGTGGAGTAGTGCGTATTATGAAGCTACAAGGATAACACATTTTAAAAGCATGAGGTGAATATAAAACATACAGTAGGCTACTTGAAGGCTACTTGACGAAGGGGCATCAAGAGGAAGACCCGCATGGGGCAAAACAAAACGTTTTACAGAATAGACAGCGCAACCACAGAGCATTCGTAAAAAGCTGTATTTAACCAAAGAGACACATGTAGCTGACTAAAACAGTGACCACAGCCTTAAAGACCTGTTGATTTCATATGAATGAATAGAAATAGCCTAAATATGACGTCTGGAAAAACCTCAAGACCATGCACCGTCGTCAGACATTCGTACAGCAATTAAACAATTATATGCCCTGACCCATATTCGGAAATGCCACACGTCCTTGTAGCCAAGAGGACATGAGAAAGGGGTGTGGGGTTGTGTGTGTGTGTGTGTGTGTGTGTGTGTGTGTGTGTGTGTGTGTGTGTGTGTGTGTGTGTGTGTGTGTGTGTGTGTGTGTGTGTGTGTGTGTGTGTGTGTGTGTGTGTGTGTGTGTGTGTGTGTGTGTGTGTGTGTGTGTGTGTGTGTGTGGTGGCGGGCACCAGGGATCTCCTCCTCTTGTCTATTTTTATGCATTTCCTACCTCCATCTCTCTCTCTCTCTCTCTCTCTCTCTCTTCTCTCTCTAGCCTTCCCCAGTGACCATGTGGAGTGTGTCAGCTGTGCCTGGCCTGCAACTCTACCCCTTGATGCTATGCAGCCCCCCCCCCTCCCAGCTTCCCTGCCCTGGTGCCAGCTGTCTACCACGCCTGTGGGTCCGCTACAACAACCCCCCCCCCTCCCCATCCCCATCCCACCCCCAATGTAGTCTCCAAGACACAGAGACACTCTACCAACCCTCCCCCCATTTTGCAATGCCCCCACGCGCAGTCATCCTCCACCGCCCCAATACTAGTCCCACCACTCACTCTCTATCCCCCCCCCATCCAAACCCCACTCAGTCAGCCTCCACCCTCCCAATGAAGCACACCGTCTATCCCACATCCACCCCTAGCATCCCTCACAATCCCCACCATCAAAGCCAGCCTTCATCCCCTCAACTGACACCCATGTCCAGCCACAGACAGTCTCCTCACCCACTACCCTCCCAAATCTAGCCCTATACACTCACCCTCAACTGCCTGTCCCCCCCCCATCCCCCACACACACACACCCCAAGCCATCCATTCCCCACTCCCTCCTCCCTCACTCACACTTTACATCCCATCTGACCCCCATACCTCTCCCTCTACCCCCCACCCCACCCCCACACCCCAAGTTCAAGGCCACATGGACCTCATAACTGTCACCTCGTGGGAGCAGGGCGAGCAGGACCTTGCCTGGGCTGGGCTGGG
>NC_085866.1:30395518-30460518 GCF_034702125.1 Engraulis encrasicolus | reverse complement strand
ACTGCTCCAGTCAATTTAGTTAATAGCAATCTCAAGCCTAAATGTACATTCCACAATAACAACCACCATGTTTAAGTCTCAAACTACAGTGTGATCCAAGCAGTATACGGGCCAAAAGCATTGCATTGTTATTGTAATCACACACACACACTCACACTCACACACACACACACACACACACACACACACACACACACACACACACACACACACACACACACACACACGTTCAACAGTGATTATGTGTATGTTGTAATAGTCTTAAATGCTTCTTAGTGAGTCTACTACAGTTTGCTATGGATGAACATGAAGACCCACCTAGGAAACTAGAATTGTCATTGTGTCACAACACTCCACACACAGTGCTCATTGCACACAGAGAAATTGCATTTATGCCTCACCCATGCAAGGTGGCAGCCCCAAGGGAGCAATGTGGCAGGACAGTACCATGCTCAGGCCACGGCACCTCAGTCATGGAGGACGATGGGGGAGAGCACTGGTTAATTACTCCCCCCACCAATCTGGTGGATCGGGAGTCGAACCAGCAACCTTTGGGCTACAAGTCTGAGGCCCTAACCGCTTACCCATGACTGGCCTCTATTACACACTAGCCTGGTCTTACCAGCCCCTCATACTGCGTGTTGCGGGCAGATTTTAGTTTAGGAATGTGATTGACATGCTGGGGTGGTGTCGTGCGTAGATTGGGTCATGTGGTGATTAGTTTTTGTATATCATCTGGGGCTGGAGATGGCAGACTAGTAGCTGGAAAGAAAGTCGATGATTTGGGGATGGCCTACTTTTACCGACCGCAATGATAACGCAAAGATAATGCGATGATTATGTAGTGCCACCTTGCTCTTTAAGCTAGTGTGCACAGCGCTTTGGCACAATCTGTGCGTCGAGCAACTTTCCCCAATATCAGCCGCTGGCAACTAAATTGTTTGTTTGATCTGTCGCCTGCACTGCCATAAAGATGTAGAGTGGACGGAAAATGATTTGGACTGGAACGTTTATGTCTGGCAGGGCCAGACTAAATAAATGCCATTTGTCAGCAATTTCATAAACACACGCCAACCTATTAAATACAACTGTTTAAAAAGAAGTCTCAAACTACGTATGGCATAATTCTAACCCCCCCAGCAAGTCTCATATATCTCACCCACCATCATAAATGTGGAGGCAGTCTAGTGCATTGCTGTGGAGATTCAATGAGTTTTCTGCCTAAAATGCAACTCTCTCTCTCCATCTCTCCCTCTCCCTCTCTCCATGATAAACAGCACAAGCTAGGGAGGCAATAACACACAAAAAAAACGCATAACAGGAATTTACACAGAGCAGGGAGCAATTTTGGTGGCAGGGCCGTGTTTGATGTGGTGGCCCCTGCTGGGCTGATAGTCTTATAATGCACCCGGCATTCCAGGAAGAAACCCCCACATCTGATTGGCTGTTGAGTTTTGAAACCAAAGAATGCCTGCGCTGTGAGTGGCCGGCCGCAAGGAAATGAGCAAATGAGTGGGTTTGTTTGGCAAGCCTGCATGGCACAACACGCACAGGGGAGAGAGGGAGAGAGTGTGTGCGTGTGTGTGTGTGTGTGTGTGTGTGTGTGTGTGTGTGTGTGTGTGTGTGTGTGTGTGTGTGTGTGTGTGTGTGTGTGTGTGTGTGTGTGTGTGTGTGTGTGTGTGCGTGTGTGTGTGTGTGCGTGTGTGTGTTAGAGAGAGAGGCTGCTTCTCTTCCTTTGTCAAACAGTGCTGAGTACTTCACTAAACATCACCCACTCACTTATACACCTACTCACCCACCCACCCACACACACACACACACACACACACACACACACACACACACACACACACACACACACACACACACACACACACACACACACACACACACACACACACACACCATCCCACGCACCCCCCTTCCCTAACACACACACACACATCTGTGCATTTGCGCACCCTACCGTATGTATAACAGCTCTTCCATCATTCCAACATATACAACTGGCTGCCTCTGCAAACGACATCAATTCACCAGGTCCGTAGTGCAGAGTTGGACAGGGACATAAAAACAGCCCGGGCGTTTTTTTTTAGCATAGACCAGCCCCAAACACAGACCACTGCTTTTCTGCAATATTATCATTAGCTAATTTCACTGTCTATATGGAAGATAGAGCATCTGGCCACCCTATCTAGGTGTAATGTATGTATACTGTCTATGTCTAATTGTCTATGTCCACACCTAGAGTATAGAGTCTACGTCTGTCTGCATGGGAAAGTAAGAAACGTTATTTCAATTCTTTGTATGGCCAGCGCATGTAAAGAAATTGACAGTAAAACCGACTTGACTTGACTATCTAAATAACAAACAAACAAACAAAAAAACCAACAGCGTCGGCCTAAGAGGACTGTCGGCCCCACTGGGAAAATGCCCTGTATACCAGACTATCAATCCAGCCAATCCTGGCGTAGTGTGACTCACAACCCAAACAGGAGGCTCGGGACGGGAGTGAAGCGTCTTTATAGGAGGAACTGGTCACATGATTCATAATGACAGGCCAGAGATAATCAGCACTGTATTCGCATTCGGCTTCTCCTTACACTGCTGACTCACCAAACCTTGAGCTTTTCACTTCCTGTGCCATGGATTGGATGGAAGTTGTGCAATTGAGGGTTTTTTTTTGCGTCGACAACTATCCTGGACAAATGAAACAGGAGGATGGAATTTGGCATGCCAAGAAGAGACAGAGAGTGCAGGCTAGGGCCGTTGGCAGCTTTTGGCTTGGCCCGGGACAAAACCATCTGAAAGACCCCCCACTCCATACATACAATGTAATGGAGAACCAATTCTAGCCCTCCCAGCCCCCAAGCCCCATTACAAGAAGAGAGAGAGAGCGCAGGCAGGCAGGGCCACTGACAGGGCTTTGGCTGGGCCCAGGACAAAACCATCTGAATGCCCCTCCGCCACCCCCCACCCCTCCATACATACAATCAGGGCTCTAAATAAAGACCGGCCAACTGGCCAGTGAAAATGGTGAAAATTCAATTCGGCTTACTAGCCACTTTGACCCATTTGTGAGTGTGTGTTTGTCTAGTGAGATTAACATTTTAGCTGGTGATGAAAAAGTTAATTTAGAGCCCTGTAGGCCTATACAATGTCATGAGGACCCAATTCTAACATAGTCCCCCCTCCCTGGGCCCGGTACAACTTTCCCCTTTCCCCCCCCCCCCCCCCCCTGTCGACTTCCCTGAGCGTAGGAAACCTTCTCTTCTCTTCTCTTCTCTTCTCTTCTCTTCTCTTCTCTTCTCTTCTCTTCTCTTCTCTTCTCTTCTCTTCTCTTCTGCCTCTACTCTGCTCCGCTTGTCCTAAGATGACTGTGCTGTGGGGCTTACGGTTCGTACATGGCGGGCCACATGTTATTTAGCCCAACCACAGCCTCACTAACAGGCACGCGTCACGGCAGCACACTTATTCATGCACCTGGTGACCAGTGAGTTCCCAAAAACGGCCCCGTCACACGCTCGCACTTACACACAGGAAGGCGCACACCCACTCACAACGTCTCACATACTCTTTCTAACCAGTGTGGCTTGCGATGTCTTATGCCGTGTCCAGACCAAGAACGAACGGAGCTGCCTGGTAGCGTGGGTAGCAGAAGAACTTTCTCCTTGAATTTGCTGTATTAGCTCAAGACGCAGCATTGACATGTTTGATTTAGCTAATCACATAACGGCTCTGGCTTGACAGCCTGGGACATTCGGAGATATGAACGTTCCAAGTGGTTTTCGCCAAATCGCGTCATAGCTCATTACGAAAAGATAACATGACTTTTAATCCTAAAATTTGCTTTGGTCGCTCAGCTTGCTTCCCTCCTGCCGAATTCGCTTTGGTAGCGCTGGTCGCGTGCCCTCCATAGAGAAATAATGACTTCCGTTGCTTCGTTCGCTCCTTTTGCTCTTGGTCTGGACACGGCATTACCGCACAAATACACCTACCGCGACAAGAGCGAGGCGAGCGACGGAAGTAATTGACTTTGAATTGAGTTGCGCGACAAAAGCTATTCTGGAGACTAGAGCGATTCGCACACCGAGAGCGACAGTTTGAAGTTGAAATCCTTTCAACTTTCTATGACGCGGTTCGGCGACCAGCCGCGACAGCCAATGACTGTATAGAGGTCAGTGACCACAGCCAATGGGAATGTTTGAATGCTTTGCCTGGACATACGCTAGTCGCTTCAATCGCTCGTATCGCTCTTGCAGCACAGAAGCGATTCTCTGTCGCCTCAATTGCGTCACGGCTGGTCTATTTGTCCGGTTACACTGCCACAGATGTGTGTGCCCAAACACTTTCACTTGCATGTACAAACTGCACACTCTGACACACACACGCACATGTGCACTATCTCCTGCTTTTATCTGTCTTTGTATAAAAACACACACACACACACACACACACACACACACACACACACACACACACACACACACACACACACACACACACACACACACACACACACACACACACACTTCCACTTTTTCTCTCACTCTTACTCTAACGTCTGCTCAAACACACACACACACACACACACACACACACACACACACTCACACACACACACACACACACACACACACACACACACACTTTCTCTCACTCTTACTCTCGTGTCTGCACACACACACACACACACACACACACACACACACACACACACACACACACACACACACACACACACACACACACACACACACACACACACACACACACACTTTCTCTCACTCTTACTCTCGTGTCTGCACACACACACACACACACACACACACACACACACACACACACACACACACACACACACACACACACACACACACACACACACACACACACACACACACCTGTTCAGTCTGGGCCACACACATGCTGCCACTCTCTCTCCCCGTCTCTCTTTATGTCTGCCTGTCTGTCTGTCACACACACACCCCCTACCCCTACTCACCCTAAGGTCGTATGACCTGCAGTCTTCTCCTCTCGGCCAAGCGGAGTCTGTACTGCAGGACGCGCCAGCTCTCTCTTTCTCACACACACCTTTACACACACACACACACACACACACACACACACACACACACACACAAACACACACACACCTGTATACACTTTACTCACCCTGACGTCGTGTTCCAGGGCACGTAGGAGTTCCCCGTTCACCTGTCCGGTCTCTCTCTCTCTCTCTCTCTCTCTCTCTCTCTCTCTCTCTCTCTCTCTCTCTCTCTCTCTCTCTCTCTCTCTCTCTCTCACACACACACCCTACCACTACTCACCCTGACGTCCACCTGGCTGGTCTGTGCGACGCGCAGTAGGGCTAGGAATCGATCCAAATTTCCTGGATCAATTCTATTCCGATCCAGAAGGTCACGATCCACGATCCGATTCGATTCGATTCAATATCGATCTTCTGTATTGCTGGGTTGCCACTTTAACCCATTTATGCCTAAAATTCTAAGACCGGCTATAAAAACCTAAATATCTCAACCTTTGATACCCACACAAACATGAAATGCCTTGGTATGAGAGAAAGAAGGGGGAAACTTGGTATGAGAGAGAAAGGTGGGAAAACACTGGCACTATTTACTTGAACAGGCTGTGTGTATTTGTGCATGTAGTCACCATGGATGTGGAAGAAAGCTACAGGATGTGGTTGAGAAAATAGCACCTATAATCATCGGCAAAAAATCGATCCACAAAGTTGTGTATCGATATCACACTTTTCAAACGTGAATCGATATTGGATTGCGATTCCATCTTTTGAACCCAGCCCTAACACGCAGGCGGCGGCGCTCGGCCTTGCGGAGGATGATGCAGGACTCTCTCTCTCTCTCACACACACACACCTTTACACACACACACCTATATACACACACTTTACTCACCCTGACGTCGTGCTCCAGGGCGCGTATGAGTTCCCCGTCCACCTGGCCTGTCTGTGCGACGCGCAGGCTACGGCGCTCGACCTTGCGAAGGCGGTACTGCAGGATGCGGCAGGTCTTGTTGGCCTGCTCCAGCTGGTGCCGCAGCTCCTGCAGCTGGTACACGTCCTCCTCCAGGAACAGGTCGCGCATCTCCAGCATCTCCGAACGCAGCTCCTCCATCTCATCCTGGACAACAACATCACATTACATCTCATTACTATCAGGACAAGTACTATACAACATCAAAATCACCAGCATCTGCGAACGCAACTCCTCCATCTCATCCTGCACAACAACAGCAACATCACATCATGCATCACACATCACATCACACACATCACATTACTATGTAGGCTATACTACATACACATCTCCAGCATCTCCGATTGCACATTACGGCACATTACTATCGCCAGGACAAGTACTACACAGTCATCAAAATCTCCAACAGTTCAGAACTGAACTCCTCCATCTCATCCTGGACAACATGAATAGCAGCACATTACGGCACATTACTATTTGAAGAAGTACTACACTGTCATCAAAATCTCCAACAGCTCCAAACACAACTCCTTCATCTCACCCTGAACAACAACAGCACATTACATCACATTACTATCGGGACAAGTACTATACAACATCAAAATCTCCAATATCTGTAGCATTTCCAAATGCAGGCCCTCCATCTCACCAGGGATAAACAGGCAGAGCACACAACAACACCACCAGTTACTATAATGGATTAACTTTTATAAACTTATATAAACTCAATATCCAACATCTCCGAACGCTGCTGCTCCATCTAACAAGGAAAACACAGCAGCAGGTGAAAGAGTAATTACTCTGCATATTACATGACATTATTATTACATTATTAGGCCCACTACTGAGACGGTGCACAGCGTAGCATCTCCAACATGCCATACCACAGTAGCCTGATTATCATCGACTTTCAACTCTCTTCGAGACTTGGTCTGACCAAGAGCATAACAATTAACGTTTCCCAAGCGGCATGGTTGACCCGCCTCCCTAGATTTGCTACTGGTTGACTGGTTTCCGACAAAGTGGGTTGAGTTCCCGAAACGCTATTTACATTGCTCTCTGCCTGACCAGAAGCAATACCGAAGGTGTTGCACCACTAGGAGTGTGTGCATAATAACAACATTGCTATGACGATACAGAGTCTTTAGTAACAGATTGAGACTTTGTCATTACCATTTTGGTGATAAGGTTATAACAGATGCTCTGTGCTAAGGGTTTGAATAACAACACAATGTATTACTTTGCACAATATTATTTTCCTGCTGTAGTTTAATGCACGACAGTCTGTGCTCCCATCATAAGCAATACATAGGGCCTACTTATCCATGTGTTATTGTGCAATATGCCACACGTATGTTCAATGTCATACTCAACAACCACGCAACCCCACTGATTGCTCTTCTCTCACAGCCAATAGATTTGTCATCACATTATTACTGGACAAGCACTCACACAACCTGAGTTTCTTTCCTTCCCCAGCAATAGATTGTGTTGTTGTGATTAAGCTTTACTGGACACATGACTTTCGGAGGGGCCCCAACTCTCAAGAACAACGTGTCAGTAATACATTATTACTTGAGGCTTAGTGTCTCGTTAGCCAACACAGTCAACTAGTTAGAGACGTGCAGGCAGGCGCAACAGGACTGTAGTCCATTATACAATGCACTATGGAAGGAACAAAACAACACGTGTCCATATCCTATTGAATGAGTTAACAGTTCAGGTCCAAGCTATGTGCGTCTATTGTTAGTGGTTAAGCATCTTGCCTGGGCCTACTGAAGGACAGTTGCAGCATCCGCTTGTTTCTTTGAATATGCATTCAGTTCATTTCAAAGTCCTCTCACATATTTACAGTAGGTAGTTTCACAGTTATTACATGTAGGTGGTGCTATGAGTTTTCAGTAACACTACTGTACATTGTCACGTGTTTTGGAATTGTAGTACTAGTTTGATTTCCAACATCTCTCCATTTAAGGCAAGAAATACTGCCACTGCGACTGCGCACACATGCGTGATGGCACTTATAGCCTACAGGACACAGAACTTTTTTAGGAAAACAAAACACCTCAATCCTCAATTACACGTGTCTGGCACCAACACAAGGGCACCAGGGCATCGCTGTCAAGTCGACTAGTCTACCCACTTGGCTTGGAGATAAAACAGTTGATGCGCCTGGCGGTGCGCTTTGACCTCGCCTGTAATTCCCTTGTCGTGACGGATGACTCTAAGGGCAATTAGCGAAAGTGTAATCTCTGGATTGGTAATCCACTAGGACAGCAACCCAAGTGCAAAATAGTCAGTCATTATTACTGTAATCGCTACTTTAAATCACGCAGAAACATACACCCATTTGGAATGTGGTAGACATAAGACACTGTACAACACTAGAGAAATGTTATGGAAAGCATACTACGGCCTTACTTTCAAATATTCGTTTTCTGATCTTAAATCATCAATCTCTCGCACGAGCTCGTCGTGCATCCCATCAACAAACTCTCCGGTAAGATCAGAGAACGCCACGGAGGAGCTGAAGTTGAGTCTGCTCTCCATGGAGGGGAAGGGTCTCTCGTCCGCGGGAGAGATGCTCCCCTCGCCAACACCAGGTGCGGGCGCCAAGGTGTTACCGGCTGTCGATGAACTGATAACATTCGTGCCTGCACTTTTGATGCCAGAGACACTGTGTCCAAGGTCTGTCCTGTCCACATCACTGAAACTATCCCGGCTATTGGTCTCAGTGTCACTGCACTGGGCGTCTGTGGAGAGTTTATTCTCCTCCGACGTGAAATCCGACATTTCTGAGCAACTGCCTGCCGATGACAACTTTCCAGTGGCGCATCCGGAGTCTTTGCTCAGCTCATCTGAAGTGCTGCTGGCGTCCGATAGTTTTCTCAGCCCAGAGGATTTATTACAGCTCTTTTGGCTGCCAGAGCCGTTCGGTTGCTTTGGTTTGCCGGGCACTTTTGGCTTCTCTGGTTTCATTTCTTGTCCTCCGCTCGGGGTGCGGCGAAGGGTCGACGTTCCTGTTCGGCTTTTGGTGACAGGTTTGCTCGAGTGCGCATCTTGAGCTCGCGCGGTCACTGGCGCCTCATCACTACTTCTAGGCGACTCGTGACCAACGGCTGACTCCAGGTGCCCTCCAGACAGCCGACTGCGCGCTTGATCCGGTGGCGCGCTCGACTGCCCCTCTCCTCCTCCGTCGTCCATCCCCTGTCCACTTCGCCGCTTATTGGGTCGCGGCCGCGGTGAGGAATTCGCCGCTTGCCTTGCCTTCGTCATTGGCCAAGAATGAAGTTGAAGTCTGTTTTACAAGCGTGGTCTCTCCGACAGGATTGTCATAGACAAAACATCTCTTGATAACGACAAAAGTAAAAAGGAATCCAATTGTTGCCGCATCCGTCTGAGATGACCAGAAATCCACCAGGGTTTTTTAAAAGTTAAATGTCCACATTGCGCACAGGTTCAGTTGGTCAGGTCCCGATATGATGTAAATGCCAACGTAGACTGCACAAGTCTGAGGTCTGGTTTCACCCAACTGTTGTATGTATGACAAAGTCAGCTTGTGTGGATGGCTATGCCCGCCCCCAGGTCCGTTAGTTACCCCCCTTTCTCGAGGGTTGGAAGAGGTCTCCCCACTCCCGGCAAATGCACAGTCACACCCCCACATGATTAAACCAATGTAACCAGACTTTGTCACCATATGGTTATGCAGCCTTGATTACTTATTTGTAAGGAGCTTTAAGATACAGCTTAATGAAGGCTTAAAGAAAATCGTTAATCACTTTAAGGGACCTTAATTATAGTGTCTGCAAGGCTGCCCCCCCCCCCTTTTTTATCACGCTTTGGAGGCTTTGGTGTGACGCAGCATGTAGGCTAGTAGACGAATGAACGTTCTTCTTCTTCTTCTTCTTCTTCTTCTTCTTCTTCTTCTTCTTCTTCTTCTTCTTCTTCTTCTTCTTCTTCTTCTTAACGATGATAATAATAATAATAATAATAATAATAATAATAATAATTCTACTAATAATAACAATAATCATCATCATCATCGTGGTGATGATGCTGCTGCTGATGATGATGTTAATGTTGATGTGACAAGGAAGGTGATTATGGTGATTATGAAAAAGAAAACAACAAAGCACATGTAGACTTAAGAATAAAGTGGTATAAATAGGCTAATATTGTTGCACATCGTTGGACATCTAAGCTGTGCCCCAAGGCAAGCATCCCCAACTCCAGAGCCTTACGGCTCTCCCAACTTTGTCCGAATGCGCCATCTCGTGGCACTGTATGCACTTCGCTGAGCGCAAATCCATCACAGCACAGAATAATCCCCTTGTTATTCTAACCTTGACAACTGGAAAGGAAGTATGCATACTATGCGATGACTGCATAGATGCATTATATAGGGTGAACATTGGTAAAGTGGGACAACTGGTAAAGTGGGACAGTTAACATTTATCATCAATATCTTCATATTGCTTTACTGTAGCCAATTAAATCTTTTGGATATATTTTCTCTAGCATGTAATGTTTAAAATATAATATTAAGTGTGGTTGTGATGTCTTCCTGGGGGGCGTGATGACATGTCATTCAAAGGCTGAGCCAAAAAAACAACGATTTTGAAAATGACATAGCAATCTGAGGTCAATAATGTTAAGGGCCTAGCACTTTCAAAATTGATGTTAGGCCTCAACAACTGTTTTCATATGAAAGGTGACTTCATTAAGTATCATCTAGTTAAAAAATCATTAATTTTTTAAATAAAATATTTTAATTAGGGGCACATTTTCCACTGTCCCACTTTACCAATGGCTATTGGTAAAGTGGGACAGGGCACATTTTTTATGGTGAAACAGCAAATAGTGTATTATATTTCAATAAAATGTTGCTTATAATTGCTTATTATAAGAAAATTACCAATAAAATCTTGTATTAGTCTCTTTTTCAGTAGTAATATGCATGCTGTATCAGGTTTATGGGTGCGTTGCATGTAAACAGGTTTATGCAACAAATTCTTCATATAAAGGTAACAAAATGTATGTAAACAAACAGTTTTTACATAAATGCACATATAGCAAACTTAAATATCCATGTCAATTGTGTAATAAATAAAATAAAATGTAAAAAGCAGCGATGTCCCACTCTACCAGTGGTCAGGAAGTTCATTCTGAACTTGGCCAGAACTGTTTAAAGCAAAATAATTTCTTCTGTGATGAAAATAATTCCAAAATTTCTGCTTAATTTTGTTAAAGACACTCTAGATTTTGAAAATAGCATAACAGTTTGACATGTGATGTAATGGCATTCGCCTACAATGGCAGAAAACCTGAAATTTCGAAAATCGTCCCACTTTACCAATGTTCACCCTAGCTTAGTGTGTAGGCCTATTGGCTAGTGTCCATAGGCTATAGTAGAATAATCTCACATTACAGAGCAACGAATGTCTGGCCCATTTAGACACAGCCAAGGTTGTCTCCATAGAAAACCCTATCATATTGACAATAAATATGCCTTGAATAAAAACATGCATTTTCAAACCAAGCTATAATTAACCACAGCCTAGAGAATCACAAGTGAAGTTGATAGGAACAGCTGTCAGAACTATATGTGAAATATGACAACGCTTATAAATAACACCCATCCATACCCTTTTTAGCACATAGCTATCCTTTTATACAACTTCACACCCCGCCCTCGGACATATGCCCTCCTCTTTATGGCGTTCTGAGGCTGTGGGTCTCTGCACCCTCATTGGTGGACTCTGTGTCTGTCATCGGGTACACGCCCACACTGAATGTTTGTTGTGAGTGATCCTGGGATTCCTCGAGTAGCGATAGGCCAAATAACCATCAATGATAGCACCTTTACTACACACTTCCGTCCCTATTTGTTTCTGACTTATGAGCTGCTGAATATTTTGGTGTCCCATCGGAGAAATATCCACAGTTTTATATTCTGGACCAGGACAGGTAAAATACTTGCATTTATGGACTACATACACTGCCAGTCTTTATGTTGCGCTGATATGGCTCTGTGTCTGCTGGTTTTGACGAGTGAAAGTTATCTAGTTACCGTGGACTAGAACTAGGAGAAGATTTCCAGTCTTGCTGGGACAGCTTTTGCCCCACTGGTTAGCTCCCCATGTAGAGTGGGTTAGCAATGTAGCAATCGGTATTGCACAAGAGGAAAATACGTGTGTGGCAGCGACAACATGTCATTAAAATGCTGACGTATCGCTTTGTGGGAAAAGGTGCTTCATGTCAGTGTGGCTTTGTCTGACACTGCGGTGTGGGCATGTAGCAGTATGTCAAAAATCAGTTTAAGGTAACAAGCTAGCGGTGTGGGTGAGCTAACTTTACCCTGGGCTAGGTTAGCTGATACACTTCCAGCGAACCGAGTGTGAAACCGTGTGGGACATTGCCCGGGGGCTGCACCGCTTCAGTGGGTGCACGGGTAGAGTCTCTAGCGTTCCACGGCTTCTCTTTCGTGCTCGTCTCTTCGGAGCGGGTTGACCTTTAGCGTGAATTATGCTTCTGGTAATTTCTACTAGCTCTAGACTTCTCACCATTGGCTGAACTTGCTAGAAATTATCTAGCTCATTTTCGTTCTTCTCCATGTGTCTAGGTTTGTTTATTGGCACATAGGTTTTCTAGACGGTAATAGCCGCACCATCAACCTGCTTGTGCATACTGACCCCACGGGTTTGACATTTCGACGCCAGTAATAGTTGTGTTAAATCCAAGAGAGAGCGCGCCATGGGGTAACGTTAGATCACTCTCGGTTCTCAGTCTGTGGCACAGGGGATCTGGCATCTGGGTATGGCATTCAGCTGGACTTAGAAGCTGTTCCTCAGCAAATGCTCTCCTTGTATGCCCAGTCATACTTTCTGGTAAATATGAAATGAAAGCGCATGTTTAGTTGTACCACTAAATGTTTCAAAGTTGCATTTCTATTGTTATCACACTTATGTAATCACCAAGTTGTTCGGCAACTCTGGGAGGTGTGCGGTAAGATATCACTGCTATGAATTTTACAGCGCTGGGAATAAAGTGCAATTGACTTGCAACACTGGTCTGCAATGGTACAAAGGTTTCGTTGTCTTCATGTTGTGCCAGAATTTGTGGCAGGACGTTTTTTCTAAGCACAGATGGACTTGATACCAGGTTCAGTGATTAGGCCATTTTTCTGTGTTATCTGCTACGCAGTTGATGGAGTGGTAGTAGGTCTACTTTTCTGATCCCTCCAATATCTCACTTGTGTTGTACTTTGTGCAATGGAGTGCAATGCAGTGCTCAAAGTGGTGTAGTCTGTCCAGGAAAGTGACTGGCAGGTGGAAGTTGTGTCACTCAAGTATGTGATCATGTACGTTATGCCTCTTGCGTTTTAATGTTTTTAAAATCTTAAATAGCTTTTTAGAGTAGTTTCTAAAAGGGCCTGTGGCATGCAATTGATACCATTTAGGTGCAACAGGTCAGCTGTCTTTTATTGCGCTGTTTTCGAGATATCCCATTCAGTCCAAGTCACGTCCCAGTCATATCTGAGCCTGACCTCATTGATTTGCATGTTTAGTCATTTGTGTAATCCAGGGACAGGGCAGGTGGATGAGGGCGAAGGGCAGTAGTTTGTTCATTTTGTCCTACACTGATGCCTAACACACTGGGACATGATATTGGTTTTGGCAAGGCTCAATGGTGCACCTTGTGATTCATAAAATGTACCCTGTGTGTTTCTGTTGCCTTCAGCAGAGTCTGTTTGTATGTCAGTTTGTGTGCCAGCCAGTTTGTTCGCTGTTCGCAGTTTGTTCGCAGTCAGTTTGAGTATGAAAGTACACCACACTGAGCCATAATGCATCTGGTGTGAGTGACACTCAGTTGTGTTCACTTGAAGTTATCACGATGGACTGGTGCATACTGCCATGGTATTCAAGATACAAGATGCAAGATATTTTATTGTCATGTGCAATGAAAAGCTGCTCGGGGAGTCCCAAAAAAGGTGAACAAGTAAACACGCAAAATTAGAAGTACTAGGAAAAAATATATTTAAAAAAGGCAGGTTGGAGAAAAGGGGAGATATGATGAGTGAAGGAGTGGATTCCTTCCTATGGTTTGGAGTTCAACAGCCTGATGGATTGAAGAAAAGAAGCTGTCCCTAAATCGCCTGGTGTGGGCGCGTAATGCACCTGCATCTGCGGGCAGATGGTAGTAGGGTGAAGTGTGTGTAGCAGGGGTGGGGTTCATCACATAACTTAAGCCCGGATGATCTCTATGCTGTTCTGTGAGAGCCAGTTTACGACTCGTGTGGTTTGTAATGGGTCTAAAAGCATTTTGTAATGCGTGAAAGTTTCCTAAATTACCATGTGTCTTAACTGCTAAGCAGGGAACTAAGCATGGTGAAGTTACATTGGTCTGTCAGTGAAAGTTACTCTCGCCCCGTTGCATAGGTATTGCATAATGTAGGCCTACCTTTAAGTGTATGCGGAGTTATGTCATCCACAAGCTCCATTTATCTGTCGGAAGATGTTTAATGCCCATGCACAGACAGAGTACGGAATCATAAAAACATCACAGAATCATGTTTCATGACACACATCATTGCTGACTTCTTCCAGCCCACTTTCATTCCAGTCTGCGGATTTCTGCGGGTGTTTTTCCTGTATGGAGATGGTCAGTAGGACAGTATGGAGCTGGGATCTGTATCTGTTCTGTAAGAAGAGTTACAATCCTGTCCATGTACAGATGCAATACACTATACAGCCATAGAAATGTCACATAATTGTATGGACGGAGCCATTGCTGGTCTTTCCCTGCCTATTGCTATTTCCTAGACTTAAGCAGGTGATTTTGTGTGTGCCTGAAGTATACATACGGAGCCACTGTAAGCTTAGTATCTGTTCTCTAAAAAAACTTCCCCAACACTGTTAACATCCTTTAACTTCAAAAGCTTCCCATTGTTTATTCTTGCTCTGAGCTTGTATTGAATGTATCTCTCTTGCACACATGCCACAGTTTGTGTGTATAGCATGCTGTTATAGCCACTCAGCACTTCAGGGACTAAATTATTCAGCTAACGTGTTTGGTGGTACAGTACACACCAGTGGACGATCGCTTCCTGTTGTTTACTGTAGCGTACACATGTACACACACACAGACACACACAGACTCTGTCACCTAAACTCTGGAGCTGTTTAGAGATGTTGGCTGAACAGAAGAACATGGGGGAGGTCTTAAAAAAGACAAAGTCTTGTTGAAGAGACCAGTACAGGCTTTGAACATGAAAGATGGACGGTAAAAGTTTGAAGCTACTGTATATAAAGATGTAAAGATGCGAAGATTTTTTTTTTTTTTTTAAAGTACTTTGTGTGAAACAATGATATTTAAAAATTGCTATTGTCACATCTCCCACTCCCTTTTTGTGTGTGTGTACATCTCACCCTGTGTGTAGGGGGGAAAAAAGAAAGAAGGAGAAATAAAACTGTAAGCCAAAGATGCAAAGACTTAAGTCCTTCAACAGCATGACATGCCAGGCTATGTGATGGCGACGATGATTATGTTAATGATGTGGGTCGTGATGATGCTTGTTCTCACTGTACGTGAACCTTTTGGAATGTCCTCTACCTCAAGAAAGTTCTCGTCTCCCTTGGTTACTATTTGCTTCACCTGTGTGTGTTCGCCTGCACGTTTTTTTGTGTTTTCTTCTACACTTGCCTATCGAACTGTTTTATCAGTGTGCAAATGCCAGAAATAGCTGATGGGTCTGATAGATAGATGAGCGTTAAGATGGCGTGGTCTCACATGCCGCGAGTAACATTCTTCGCAAACATGTTGTGCCATCATCAGACCTCAGAAGCCTCCTGTCCTAGAATTCTAGAATTGATAAAATCTGCAACTATTCCAGCGAGTCTAGTAGCCTAACTGGCTCCCCGTCGATACTGAAGGCACAGCATCAGGGAAGTTGACAGGGGGGGGCAAAGGGGTAATTTGTCCCGGGCCCAGGTAAACAGGGGGCCCAGAAATGGGTCCTCAATACATTGTTTGTGTCGAATTTGGGGCCCTTTAAGATGACTTTGTCCCGGGCCCAGCCAAAGCTGTCAGAGGCCCTGCACAGCATCGCATTTACGTTATCTAATGGTGGTCATCTGCCACCTGTGTTGCTCAGGGTTCACAAAAGGTTAAAGGGGATGTTTGTGTGTTACATAAGTACACTGGCCATGCAGGTCTGTACAAAGGAGATGGCCTAATGGGGGAAATGACTTGTAAAGACTTGGGGCGGTGGTGTCTCAGGTGGTAGAGGAGCCATTCGGCAACCCGGAGGTTGCAGGTTTGAGCCCCACTCTGCCTGACCCCATCGATGTGTCCTTGAGCAAGATGCTGAACCCCAAGTTTCTCCTGATGGCAGGGTGTACCGGGTGGCAGCCACTGCCACCGGTGTGTGAATGTGTGAATTGGTGAATGTGAGGCATGCAATGTCAAGTGCTTTGAGTGCTCCAAGGAGTGGAAAGGCGCTATACTGTATTGCAGTCCATTTACCATTTGTCGTTTGGGGAGGTTGTAGGAGAGATTACTTGTGATTAATTGTTGTTGTTGTTGAATATTTTAATCGCACTCCACTTGAGATTGCCGCCTAAATCTGATGGCATTGTTAACAAAAAGTAATTTATAGTGGGTCTAATGATTTAGTTAAATGGCAGTGACATTGGGCTAAGGTAAGCGTACCCATTAAGCCCACCAAAATCTAAATTTCTTTATTTTTCAATCATCTTCAAAAAAAATTTGTTTGTGAAATATTTTGTTAAATAGTAAGATTTACCTCTCTTCTCAATGTTTGTCACTGAGTTGATGGATATTTCAAAGTACAATATGAAGATTTTTTACGAGAAAAGTGAAAAGTCTGACTGGGCTTAAATGGTACCATTGGTACCATTTAAGCCCACTTGTGTTCCAAATAAGCTCATATAGTTATTTCTCTATCAAAATACCTGGTGAGGTGTGTGAATTGAGTTTAAACAGTGGAGCCTACATGGCATAAATGGTTTCAGACCAAAAATGTAAGATTTGCTCAAAAAATAGTGCATAAAACCTAATTAAATATTACGGCATCTTTTACTTCATATACTTCATAAAATTCTTCATCCAAACAGATAAATGTATTTTTTCTTATTGATTATTGTTAGTTCATTACATTACGCCTTTTAAACCAACAACTTGGGATTGTACAGCACTTTTTATGTCCCTCAAAGGCATTTTTCATAAGCATGCATGCAAACTTGCATGCATTTCAATGGGGTGTACCATTTAAGCCCACCTTGTACCCATTAAGCCCGCCTATACAAAAAGCTATTTTATGGAAATAATCAACTCCACAAAACATTTCATGATGCATTTCTTTAAAGACCAATGCCAAATAAACTGGAATATGCTTAGAATTCATACCTAACCACCTTAAGTCTTACGGTATAGTAAGATAAAGATGGTGTGTGGTTGTATCAAGAAAATATCGGCGTGTGCTCGCTCATAAAACACATCTTTCCATTTGAAGGGAAATGCTATAATTTAGTAAAACACTGCATGTATATATATAAAAATCATTACATTTACCTCTTAGTTTACTAAATATGAAAGTATTTTCAAAACATTTGACTTAAACTAGCTGATATTCTATGATTTCTGACATGTCCCAAAACAGCAAAGTTTTGAGGCAACTTCTTGTCAGTAGTCCTGAGACTGGATTCACTTGGACGGGGATAGCTCGACGATAAAAAATTTGTTTGCAATAAAAAACATTTTGTCAGTTACTAAACCCTTTAATTGGATAGGGTGATGAACAACAAAATTCACCTTTTCCCTTTCTTTAAATTGACCTCAAAGTTGAAAGTGGGCTTAAAGGGTACATGGGCTTAATGGGTACGCTTACCTTAATTCAAGCCGGTAAGATATATTGAGTACTGTGTTGTTTTGGTGCCTGCCAGAGACGGGTTTTCTGACCTTATCAGTTGGAAATGATAATGGAGATTATGTGATAAGAATTGATATCACATCGTCATGTGGGGAATTATAGTGGTCAGTGATACTAGGTTGCCACTATGCAGGTGGTTCAGGTCTGTGTATTGTGCAGGGTTTTAGCGGGGGAAGGTTTGCAACAGGTCGTAAGGTAATGACAACTTCATGGCACAGAAAATTCTATATTGCTCACCATACACTATATCTGAGCTACTACTTGAATTCAAATGTCCTACTGGAAAAGTAGACCTAACATTTCTATAAATGTTCTGTAGCATTGTGTATGGTATAAAAACTGTGCACACATGTAAAGTAAAGACAGGGGAAACAGTCTTTTATCACTTTTCCATTGTGTAGGCTTGTCCTTTGGTATGAGAGTCTTGTCAATCCTTTGATAAATAAGGTAATAAAAAAGCCATACATGAAGTGAGGCAGTTAAGGAAATTTGCTTACCTAGCTTATCTGGATGTTTGTTCAAGCATGACACAATTTGCCCTGACCAGTGCATTCAGTGATAACATAACAGTAAGTTTATAATTATATTTTTTTATTTGTATAGCTCTGTATATTCATTCATACATGGCATGCGGCTCCAACAGAAAAAAACAAACAAACGGTAGAATTAAAAGCAGCACATCACAACCTTTATTAAAGGAAGTTAATGTTATTAACTCATTCCGTGTTTTGTCCCACTGACTAGGATGCAGATATTAGAGTGCTGGTAGGTCTAGAACAGCTCTCTCTGGAGTGTGGTCCAGGGGCCAATGATGGTCCACGATATGCCTCAGGTGGTCTGTGAGGAGATTTCTGCAACAGTCTGCCCTCTGAAGCAAGCTAACATAGACTATATTTGTAGCATTTTTTTGTAGCCAAGTCTAAACATTACTCTAAGACAGCCACTACAACAAGACAGATCTCTAATTTCTCATCTGAATTTGCAGCACATGAAACATAATGGGCCGAGTCTGTCAATTCAATTGACGGGTGATCCCTGAAACAATACATTGGTGACAACAAGGTGGTCCTTGGTCTGAAAATGTCTGTCAACACTGCTGTATGTGGGGATGCAGAGGCGGTAGAAGAATAGGGCAGAATGTGAAATACATCTGGTGGATGTTTTGTGTGCTATAGGGCCTGCCAAATAGGCAAAGGGGTGTCTGTGATTGGTCTGTGGAGAGACTGCTTGCATCAGACGAGTTGAGGGCATGGGTCTGGGGCAAATGTTCACATCGTGCAGCACAAAGTGATGAAAGCGATTCCCCATTTGTCATGGTGTCCTCTCCTAGGGACAGTGTGGGATCAGTGCCATGGCAGAGAGGGTGCCTCAGCCAGCAGTGTTGCCAGATTGGGCTGTTTCCCACCCAATTGGGCTGCTTTGGATTGCCGTCTGCGGGTAAAAATGGGTAAAAATGGGTAAAAAGCGCATTTGGGCAGGTTTTTCTGCGGATTTGTGGCCATAGAAATCATTAGAATTTAGTTGAAATTGGTTGAGATTTAGTGCGTCCAGGGGGGTTTTGAGCATTTTTTAGGCTGGCAACCCTGTCAGGAGGATGGACTATGAGAGAGCGATGGGTTGTGTGTTTGTGGGTCACGCCACCCACCTACCTACCCACCCACTCGCTCAGTATAGAGAGGGTCAGTGACGTTTTTTTGGGCTCAGCTACGTCAGGTGTTACAATGACAACTAATGCCCATAAATTAATTGGCAATTGGTAATTAATGTACTGCAATGAATATGCTGCTTAGATGATTCACTGAAAACAAACAAAAACATAATCCATGCAATAATGGCATGAGCTGTGGTTTCACCACCCTGGCGTATGGTACCGTACTACTAAAACATCATTGACCTGAGAATTGACTTGGCTCCCAGGTCTAATTGGCTGTGGCTAGTGTCTACCCCTGTCTAGTCTGGAGGTCTGTGTGCTATTGGAGCATGTTTTTGGCTTCTAGTCTGTGTTGGATGTTTGTGCAAAAAGTTGTCAGATTAGTGGCGAATTCAACCACTGCATCTGTTCGATGCGTTTCGCCACAGTCTCCTGTTTGAACAGATTGTTTTGCTGCAACATAGTGCAATGTTCTGTAACAAGCTTTCAAATGTTTGCTCCTGTTTGACAGGTGTGATTCAATCACTTATTGGCTGGGATTTTGGTCTTCCTGAACAACACAAACAATCTCCCTCTTTGCTTCCTTCGGTAGCTGACTCACACAGCACAGTGTTCCGTTCATCTGCATTTGTGTTGAATTAACCATATTGAAGACCAGGAAATGCATCTGTGGTTTTTTACTTTTAAGATCGGCTACAGTATCTATGGGTGTTGACCTTTAACAGCGTGGAGCAGGTGGCTCTTAATGATTTAACCTTGCTAATATGTTTCAAGTGTCTTGAAGTCGGCAAAGGATGCAGACTTGTTAAATGGCCTGTGCTGTGTGCTTCCTCCCTTCTCCCTCCATTCCTCCGTGCCTCAGGTTCCATCAGCGCGAGAAGAGAAGAGAAGAGAAGAGAAGAGAAGAGAAGAGAAGAGAAGAGAAGAGAAGAGAAGAGAAGAGAAGAGAAGAGAAGAGTGGAGCGGAGCGGGTGACAAGTCAGTCAGCTAGGGTGACGCCTGAGAGGAGGGTGAGGCCTGAGTGACGGAGAGGGTGTGACCGCGACGTCCGTGACTGTGACAGCCCAGCAGCGTCTCCACGGTAACTAACGATGCCCTCTGAGTGACATCAGCAGGACAGGACACCATAACGCTCAGCATGAACAGCGAGGAGGAGTTCTATGACGCCGAGACAGGTGACATTTCACACACACACACACACACACACACACACACACACACACACACACACACACACGGATGTACAGTGAGGAGGAGTTCTATGACGCCGAGACATGTGACATGTGACACACACACGCACACACACACACACACAGACACACACACAGACACACACACAGACACACACACACACACACACACACACACACACACACACACGGATGCACAGTGAGGAAGAGTTCTATGATGCCGAGACGGGTCACACACACACGCACACGTACACATGTATGCATGGTATGCAGAGATCGGGGGGAGGAGGGAGTAAAGGAGGGGCCGGAGGAAGAGAGGGAGAAAGATCAGATACAAACACAAACATGCACACACACACGCCACCCATGACACACATAAACACAGACTCGAGAGTGTGTGACAACATGGAGCTCTCTGACGACAAGACAGGTTGGTGTTTTAGGACCACACACATGCACACACACTCACACACGCACACATGGGCAAACTGTGTGTGAGAACATGGAGTAATGGAAAAGTGTGACTTAGTTTGTTCCAGATAAAGCTGGGGAACAGAGTGGGCCACTGATATAGTATCACGTTGGAGTTTGACCGCGTGGCGTGCTAGCTGTAATCTTGATTTGATTCATGTTGCGTGTTTGGTGTTTGATAATTAACCCATTAAGACACAGTGTTATACATCTTGCTGTTACCAGAATGGCAATGACCAAGTTGTAGTGCATTACTAAAGACCCTGTGTTATGTCATAGTATTGCAATACTATGGTAGTTAACTTTTCAATGGCTATTACAGCGTGCCACTGGAGGTACGGCGTGCACTTAGGGGCATTACCGGGATGTTAGTGTTGGGGCATAACAGTCTGTAGATGTGCTATGGCTTTGATCCTGGAGACCTTGTACTTGGAACAAAAGCAGTGTAACCCAGTCAGTGGCCTACTGTAAGGCCACCGCAGGGTCGACGTTATGATCAAGTTGTTGGCATTTTTCACTCTCTGAAGCCTGAACTGGCACGTCTTAATTACATCATGGCCGTAGCCCCTTACCAGACACCGTCCCGCCACTGGGACGTTGTATTGGTCAAACTGAAAAAAAGCGTAACAACCATAGTAGTACACCACTATGACTGTGCACAGGGCCTTTAGTAATACATTACGACTTGGTCATTGCCATTCTGGTAACAGCTAATTTGTAACAGGGGTAGTGTCTTAAGGACAAGTTTCAGCAGGATTTGAACCACACTTGCAGAATTTGATTGGCCTTTCCTCCTTGCATTGAGCATTGTACATCACCAGGGCACATACATTTGAACAACCATGTGGATTTTCAGCAAGAAATTATGGAGACATACAAAGTTCTTTAAGAGGAAACTATTGATAAATGGTTGATGAATATAAAATTGAGCTTGACTTTTTATGACTTTTCATGTGGACAGGATTGGAATCGGACGACGACTCCTGCGAGGTCAGCTTTAAGGATGCTGTCTACGAGAACAAACAGACCTCCAATGGCAACGCACATCCGGAGAACGGGGTCTGGGAGAGGAGGTGGGTGTGCCTGGCTGTTATGTAATAGTACTGTTATAACATACTACATTTATATTGTTATAACAAGTGGTTACATTTAAAGGTGCACTGTGTAAGATTTTTAGTTGTTTATTTCCAGAATTCATGCTTCCCATTCACTAATGTTAAGTTTGCATGAATACTTACCACCACCATCAAATTGTAAGTATTCATTATGACTGGAGAAATTGCACTTTTCATACAGGAAAAGGGAGGATTTTCTCCATGGTCCACCATTTTGAACAGAAATAGACATTTTTAGCTGCAAAAATGACTGTACTTGGGCCATACTAGAAAATACTAGTTTATTACTTTGTAAACTTTCATGAAAAGTTTGGCAAATTTGGCAATAGGCAACCCAGTTTCAATGAGAAGCATAATTGCAGTACCTTTTTTGACCATTTCCTGCACAGTGCACCTTTAACTGAGCAGACATGAGGTGGTGGATCTGTATTGGTATATTGTTATAACAAGCGTTTGTTAAAGCATCATCTTTGAATCATTGTTATAATGTAGAATTCTTTCTTACATTCTGCCATAAATAAAAAATAATAACAGCATCCTTTCACATCAATCTTTTGAACCCCTTGATTGAATATTTAATCTTGTGTCTAATTTTATAGTGTCGTGTGTTGCCCACCACTTGGGAAAAAGAAATCAATCTGAACTCCTTCTGAGTCTGAAGTTGTGTTGGTGTGATGTGTCTTCCACAGGACGACTCTACCTGCCCCCATGTTCTCCAGGAACAACTTCAGTGTCTGGGGATTCCTGAAGAAATGCATTGGCATGGTGAGCAGCATCCAAACCTATTTGGGGTTCATTTCTCGAAAGCATAGTAGTTAGCCGTTAGCAACTTGGGTAGTTGCCAATGGGAAACTGCATTGCAGCCAACAAAGTAGCTACGGTAGTTAGCGACTACGCTTTTGAGAAATACACCCCTGTACAGTAGTGTTTTCCCCAAAACCATAGTTGCTGAACGCAGCACTTCTGAAGTAAGGCAGTCAACACAGACGAATGGGACTGTACTCTGCACTCAGGGACACAGAGAGGGCTGCCCTCCAGCCACCCAACCGTGCCCTATCTCCCAATTACAATGAAGCCTTTATAAAAAAAATGACAAAAACCTGGAGCCAGACCAGCTCTGGATCTCCACCAAACTCTAATCATTTTTTTCTTCATTGGACCATATCCAACCTTCGCAGACCATTTCATGTCATTTTTGCTCACTTGTCTTTGTGACTGTGCGGTGCGGTTCAAACGCATGCACAAAGAATCGAATGGGTCACAGTGCCCTTGTTGACCAAGGTTCGAATAAGGCCTGGGTCTTGTCCAAGCCTAACTTCATTTCTCTCACCTACCCTCTCACTTTGTATCTGGCGCTTGTCATGCCCAATTAAAAAGGCGGAAAAAACAGCAGAACTGTACTGTACGGAAAAAACGGCACAATTGCACTGAACAATTCTACTTCAACTGTACGGTACAAATTAGCAAGCAAGCAAGCACAGGCAAAAACAAAACCTTCTCATCTGAGGTGATAAGCCTCTGAAGAAGGCAAAACGTTAGTGATTAAGCTCGTGGCATTACGTTGTTATGCGCATTAGGAACAGTGCAATACATTGTGTACAGCACTGTAAGATAGAGAGCCTGATTTTCAGGCTGAGCTCGATACTTGGCCCATAAAGTTTCTGCCCCTTAGATGTGAGACTGGTGCAGGTTGGCCTTATTGGTATGCGATGTATGTCAGTATGATGAGTGTATACTGAGGTAGGATCAGCAGGAGTGAAATTCCATGTAGATGTTTGTGTACTTGGGCAATGATGCCTATTCTGATATTGCAGTCTTGTCTTTTTCATCTCTGTTTCTGTCTCTGGGTTTTTGTCTCAACCTTTATCTCTGTCCGTAAGTCCCCGACCCCGCCATCTCTCTCTCTTTCTTTCTTTCTTTCTCTCTCTTGCTCGTTCGCTCTGTGTAAAAGACTGGAATGTAGTACTGTAACTTCAAATATTATGTAACTTCCAGAATGTTTCAGAATGATAACAATCATACCTGCAATTATGCAATATCAATACTCAATGTCTAATATAATCAACTGCAAACTCTCTACCTCTCCATCTCTCTCTCTCTCTGGGAGACTTATACAGTAAACGTAAGAACACAAATAGAATTTATATATTTTATCAGTTCATCAAAAACAATGTTGATCCTTTTTAATGTTTGGTATCATAGAAGTAGAGCTATTGTCTTGTGATTGGAGCTCTTGTGATTGGAAGATTAGTTTTTGGGCGTAGTTTGATATAAAGCCTGCCTTGGTTTGATGTGCGATTTTAACTCAGTAATTATTAACATGTATATTTGAAGAGTTCAGATGCAAAACTCTCTTAAACCTCTAAAAGCTATTATATAGAATTTTCACCAAATAATCACAATCAGAAATCCAATTAAATGTTATAATGTTCTGCAGGTCAAGCCCAAACAAAATCAGATGGGCTGATTTTTGAAGTTTACTAACTGTCTTGAAGTACGGCCTGTTTTTGTAAACACATCACAAATGCACTTACATAGGGGGTATACTAGGAACATGGTTAAGTGATAAACCTGGTTTAGTTAACCTACATGAAGTGGTAAACCTGCTAATAGATGCACCTGCAGGCATCATTTAGTTAAAAAATAAGGATTCCAAGCACTTCTATTAGATGATTTACCTCTACCACAAGGTTAACTTAACCTGGTTTACTACTGAACCAGCTTCTTGGTATACCCCTCTCTGAAGTCTTTATTTGCAAATAAAGCCTTTTGTGCCTTCTAAAAGTGCTCCTCATGTCTCCGTCTGCAGGAGTTGTCCAAGATCACCATGCCCATTGCTCTGAACGAGCCCCTCAGCTTCCTGCAGCGCCTGTCTGAGTATATGGAGCACACTTACCTCATCCACAACGCATGCACTTTGTCAGACTCCATAGACCGGATGCAGGTGAGTGCACACGCACACGCACACGCACACGCACACGCACACACACACAGAGTTCACAGACTCCGGACACATACTGTACAGGTGCACACACACACACACACACACACACTAATACTGTTCTCAGAACAGGTTGAGCAAGTTAAGGTGCACACTACATTTAAGCACCTAACGACCAACAATATGATCCGTTCCCTGTGAACAAAGTCGTAAAAAGACACTAGGGCAACACATACCTAAGCACACTGTTGTGAGGTAGTCATGCAGTAATGGATATGATTACAGTTGCCTCTGGTTCGGATAGATGGTAGCACACATACGTACACACGTAAACACACCTGTTTTACAGTATTATTACCATTACAAAATGTCAACTATACCAACAAAAATATGTCAAAATTTACCCTCAACAGTAGATTACTCTCAACAGTAGATTATTATTCTTTGTCCAAATCTACCAGCCACTTCTATGGTTTAGCATTTTGGCATTTGGCTGGTAAACACTGCTAATTTCAATCCCTGCTGTGTACTGTAGTAGTTAGGCTGTATTGGTTTGTGATGTTTGTGACTACACACACACACACACACACACACACACACACACACACACACACACACACACACACACACACACACACACACACACACACACACACACACACACACACACACACACACACACACACACACACACACGTCACACACACACACACACACACACACACGTCACACACACACACACACACACACGTCACACACACACACGTCACACACACACACACACACACACACGTCACACACACACACACACACACACACACACACACACACACACACGTCACACACACACACACACACACACACACACACACACACACACACACACACACACACACACACACACACTAGGAGTCTATATGGTGGTCCATGATGGCGTTTCTGATGGTTATCTGGTTATGCTTTGTGTGTAGATGGTGGCTGCCTTTGCTGTGTCAGCTGTGGCGTCTCAATGGGAGAGGACTGGGAAGCCCTTCAACCCCCTGCTGGGAGAGACCTACGAGCTCACCAGGTGAGACCTACAAATACACAATATACATGAGAGACCTACGAGCTCACCAGGTGAGACATGCAAATACACAATATACATGAGAGACCTACGAGCGTACCAGGTGAGACATACAAATACACAATATGCGGTGCATCATCTCCCCTCAATCCCTTACTGTGTGTTCGGGTGTGTGTTTGCCTGTGTGTTTGCGCGCGCGCACGTGTGTGTGTTCGCGCGCGTGTGTGTGTGTTTGCGTGCGTGCGTGAGAGAGAGAGAGAGTACAGTTTTAATGATTCTAACAGAATTGTACGACCCATTAAGATACATACTGATCCATCATTTGGGCTATATTGCCGTCTACATTGTCATCTACAGCAGTGGTTCCCAACCTTTTTCTTCAGGGACCCATGTTTTTACTATTGTAAGCTTTGGTGGCCCAACCTCGGGAGCGCCCGCACGAGAGGGAGTCACAAGATGCCCTCTGTTTCTTGAGAAAACTCATTTTAGTTATTATATTCCTCAATTCGTCTTTGGTCAAATATAGAATAAATGTTTAATGTAGCATTTTGTTACTTCTATGCATAGGCCTATATTAGTTAAATGCTTTGTCATTTATTCAACATGGGCTATATATATTTAAAATTAAACCCCTTAAAGGGACAGCTTGGTCAATTTCAACAAGCAGTTGTAATGCTCACACTACCCTGGACTTGTCAGTGCCTGAGATTTTTTTTTCTTCTTCTTCAGCCGTTTCCGAGATCCTGGTCATTGTAATGGGGGCAGCTCTTTGTTTACATTTCAAAAAAAACATTTTTATTTATTCCCAAAAACATCCAAAAGGTTATAAAACATCAGCAGACAACTAGCAAACAGCAGTACCTTTTGGGAAAATATTTGGAGTTGGCCTATGTTTCATTTTTTAAAAATGTAAACAAACGCTGCCCCCATTAGAATTGCTCATATCTCGTAAAGGGCTGAGCCGAAAAATGTGGCATCACCAGGTACTGACAAGTCAAGGGTAGCGTGAGCAATACAACTGCATGTTGAAATTGACCAAACTGTCCCTATAAAATCAAGAGGGCTCCGCGACCCTCTGTGGATCTTTGGCGACCCATAAGTTGGGTCCCGACCCATAGGTTGGGAACCACTGATCTACAGTGTATATTGGGAAAAAAATGTGCTGTTAGATTGTGTTGTTAGATGGTTTTGACAAGGCTTTCAATACAATACACGACATGCCATGGTACTCCAAAGATCTTATGAGATAGAAATGATGCCGCGTTTTATTTTTAGATCAAATCAATTGAAATGTGCCTCTGTGGTCACCCAGACTGATGCTCTTTGTTCTACTGAGTGGAGCAGCAAATGCTTCAGTCTGTATGGATGTTTACAAACACTGCTGTTATTTTAGTACACACACAGACAATATACGTAGGAGACATTTTTGCTCAATCTGACAGGGGCGTGTATTGGATTGTAATTGAGACCAGTCTCTTTTTAGAACAGTGTAGGCCCACAGAGTTGGCTGTGATTTTTGGTTAAATATGAGTGGATATCTGTTTCCACTGTTTTTTGTCCTTCTCTCACTGTCTTTGTGTCTGTATATTTCTTCTCTCTCCCCCTCTTTCATACTCTCCCTTCCTCCGCTCTGTCTCTTTCTCCCTCTCCCTCTCTTCCCCCTTCTCTCTCCCTCTCTCGCCACCCTTCTCCCTCTCCCTCTCTTCACACTTCTCTCTCCACCCTTCTCTCTATCCCCCCCCCCACCACTACTCCATCCTACCAGGGAGGAGGATGGCTACCGCATGTTAGCGGAGCAGGTGAGCCACCACCCGCCCATCAGTGCCTTCCACGCCGAGTCCCTGAACAAGGACTTCCAGTTCCACGGCTCCATCTACCCCAAGCTCAAGTTCTGGGGCAAGGGCGTGGAGGCCGAGCCCAAGGGCACCATCACCCTGGAGCTGCTCCAGTGAGTACACACACACACACAGACACACACACAGACACACACACAGACACACACACAGACACACACACACACACACACACACACACACACACACACACACACACACACACACACACACACACACACACACACACACACACACACACACTGGCTACTCCAGTGAGTGCTGGGGCTCTCCTCTCTTGCATGTTCAGTATATTATGGGTCTGTGACTTTTCAGCAGTAGCCCATGTCAGGGTGGTGCAATGACAGCCAGTGCCACTATTGTATAGATTTTTTTTTTTCTTTTTAGTGGACTATCTAAGAAGCATATTCAGCGCAGCATGTCAACCACCAATTACTAATTAATCCATGGGCATTAAATGCCATTACTCCACCTTTAACGTCACAGTATGCAATAAAAACATTAGTGTATGCAAGGCGTGGCCTCTTTTGAGAACTTGCATTTATATGGTAATGTACTGTGTGTGCAGAAGCTCTCCTATGCTGTGTTTCAAGCGGACAAGGGGTGCGTTTCTCAACAAATGGAAATTGCCAATGGGAAATTGCCAATGGGAAATTGCATTGCAACTAAGTAAAGTTTCTAAATTAGTTAGCCATGAGTCTGTTGAAAAACGCACCCTAGAACAGTGCTGGTGGTGCCTGTTTCCGAACCAGTCACATTCGTATCCAGAATGCTTACCCACAGACCACCATTCATACTGGGTTGTGTTCTTTACCATGTGACCGCATGTTACCTGGATCAACCTGCTGACGTCTTTGTTGTCGTCACGGTTTGCAGAGAGTATTTTTGGTTCACATCGCAAACCAACTTCTCGGTTCCTGAAGGCTCAAATTTTCAGCGTGAATGTGTCAGTCAGTTCGAGACTATGTAGGTGTGGCAATGGCACCAGGGGTGCGTTTCACAACAGCTCTGTTGCTAACCAGTTAGCAACTTAGTAGGTTGCCTATGGGAAAATGCATTGCGACCAAGTTGCTAACTTGGTTAGCGGTGGCATTTTCGAGAAACTGGGTCCAGCATGGTTCTCTGTCGGCCTGAACACTCTACTACAGTAGTACAGTACATTACACTTCATTTGGCAGAAGCTTTTATACAAGGTTACTTACAACCGAGGACATAAAATAATAGTAGCATACAACACTTGTAGATACAAAGTGCACAGGGAATATACAGAACAATAAGTACAGATGGCAAGTAGGGTATTTTTTTATTTCTAAGAACATTAGCACAGGATGAAGTAGAGACACCCCCCCCCACACACACACACACACACAACATGCCTAGAGTCTACCCCTGTAATAAATGACACAACATTTATTGTCAAGAGTCAGTGATTCATGGTTTCGTGAATGTTGTTCTTTAATCGATTTTTGTGTTCAGACATTGCCAGAGAACAGTGAATGATATGTTTGTTCATGTCAGGGCCTTTGAAGTGAAAATTACAAGTGAACTTCAATTTGCACAGGTCATGCACCAAATCATTAGGATTTTTAGGATTAGGATTGTTAACAGGGATAAATATGTAGAGCCAATGTTCTGAGATGTGATTGAATGTTGTAGTTTAGTTTAGTTTAGTTTATTAGGATCCCCATTAGCTGGGCACAGACCCAGCTATTCTTCCTGGGGTCCAGCAATAAAATCATATACAGTTAAAAAATTCTATACAATGCAATACATTTATTTAAGCAACCATCAATTGAAAAAAAAAAAGAAAAAGAAAAACGTTATGTGGAATGCCCTGAAGAATGGTTTGTTATAGACCTTTCTCTGCCTATGGATCTGCACTTCTTCTATGGGCATAAAGGTTTTTTTAAGAGAGTGGAATTAATATGTGTCAGAGTGAATTGTGTTTCGTATCCGTTATCTGTTGTCCTTGTTCCACTATGCCTACCTCCTCGCCTCTGCAGTAACGGCTTTTGTGTGCTGTTGTACTGTATAGCTAAAAGGAGATGTGGGTTTTTCACAGCATTACCTAACCACGTTTGTCCCACTCTGTTGTATTATGCTGCAGGCACAAAGAGGCGTACACCTGGACAAACCCCTTCTGTTGTGTGCACAATGTCATCATTGGCAAGCTGTGGATCGAGCAGTATGGCACTGTTGAGATAGTCAACCACAGGTACAACACCTCTCTCCTCCTCCACACATGCATACTGGTTTCAAGTGTGCTTTGTTCTGCTACAACGTGGCTGAGAGCCACCTTCTTCCCCTCTGTCATCTACTCTTGGACTTTTCACTGTTTCCCCCCCACCACCTCCTTCCCCTACCCACTCTCTCTTCATCTGAACAACCAATAAAACCTTACTCCCCATCAGTGTTCACGCTAGAATTCTTACTGGCCGGACAAGTGGCTGGCTGCATTGCAGAATTCCGGACATTTAGAATATCTAACGGACCTTCCCTCATATAGCCAAACACACACTCCCTAATGGGTCAAAGTGGCGAGTAAATTGGTCTTTTCTACCGGCAAAACTTACATTTCACTAGCATTGGGCCAGTTGGCTGGTGTTAAAGAGCCAGCTGCTTGTATGCACGGGGAGCAAACGCGCGCTCTCTTTCACATACCCGAGAGCTCGAACGAACTGAAAGAAAAAAAGCAGCCAGTCAACGTGCTGCGCGCATAGGCATATCTAGCCAAGTTATCGACTGATAACATTGTGTTTTATCAGCAAACCCGAAGAGGATTTCCCTACTCAAATTGGGTAACGATGTGATGACTGCAATGGTTGTGCAGTAACGGTAACAACGCTACTGAAATTTGAACTGTATTGCGTTGTGTTCCTGCGCTCTCAAGGGAATTGACACGTTCCGTACGACGCTCTATGTGGGCGTGTGAGATACATCGACTAGCCATTTTGATGAAAAAAATGATAAAGCCCTGCATGCACTTTTACTGGGACTTCTCACGAGCATATCGTTCTCTGAAATGTTTAATTTGACCCTCGACTGTAGCCTAGCCTACTTGGAGATCCACCACCATTTTTCAGCAGAGGTAAATGTGAAAGTGATTCGATGCTGCGCATGCCATCGCATTGGGTCCCAGGCTTGACAACGCAACTGGGCATGAAACGGTTTTGCAAGCGCAATGCCCTTTGTGTTTACTGTTAAAATACAAAAAAAAAACCTGAATTGTCTTACTTGCCTCAGCCAGCGTGAGTCAAGTGATAGGGAAGCAACTTGATTGGGGAGAACGCTGTGGGGGATGAGAGCGCAAGCAACATTATTGCGTGCTGTTTAGACTATGACACGTTCATTTATATAGGCTATTCATAACTATTTTCTGAACTGAACTTTGTTCAGTTTTCATATCACTGGTGTTTTGTGTAACATTCAGTGTTTAAAATGAGCTAATATTATTTACTGATTAATTTTAGTCATTTTTTGTCGGACATTTTGGCCGGTCACATTTTATTTTGCCGGTCATTCATGATGCAAAATGGCCAATGCCCGGCCACAGCCGGCTAACATGAACCCTGCTCCCCATCCTCTCTTCATTTTTTCCATGGACTGAGCTACCAACAATTACTCTGTGTGATGATATAAGATTTTATACCTACTAATGTCATTCTTTCTGTGAATGCAGCACCGGGGAGAAGTGTGTGCTGAACTTCAAGGCTTGCGGGATGTTTGGGAAAGAGCTGCACAAAGTGGAGGGCTACATCCAAGATAAGAGGTGAGCTGAGCTCAGCCCGTGCATCACCAGAGCAGAGAGAATAATGTTGCAGTTCTATTGTGCGTCTGGAGAGACGAATCACGCGCCTTCTTCCAAAGAATGAAATTATAAACCTGTTTTTTATCTGATCTTTCTCTCTCTCTCTCTCTCTCTCTCTCTCTCTCTCCCTCCCCGTGTGTGCGTGCGTGTGCCCGTGTGTCTGCGTGTCTGCATGTCTGTGTGATGTGTGTGTGTGTGTGTGCTTGTGTGTGTGCGCAGCAAGAAGAAGAGGCGAATCCTGTACGGCAAGTGGACGGAGTGTTTGTACACCATAGAGCCAAGTGTGTACGACGCCCACAAGAAGGCAGAGAAGAAATCAGGCGGAGACTCCAAGAAACAGAAGCAGGTACAGTAGCACTTTAGGAGTTAATGCCATCTGTTAACGCAGCTACAGTAGGACGGAGTTAATGCCATCTGTTAACTAGTGGTAATGTAATTACAACACTGTACTGTCCCATGTAAATGGACGGATGTTATGTCTCTGGTACATGCATGCTAATATATTCAATAGGGGTGTAAATAATCAAAATGTATCCATATATCGCGATATAAACTGACGATTTAATTGAATTGCATTGTATAGTCGTATATGCATCGGGGCATTTTTAAGTATCAAAAATAAGCTCCGTAACATAATATAAGTCGAAATTTCGTATTGTATGTATCGTGGGTCATTCTTAAGTATCGAAAATAATCAAATCGCATCGCATCGAATAATAAGATATCGTTATCGTATCGTTATGGAAGCTGTGATTTACACCCCTAATATTTAACACACTCACACACGGGTGCATATAATGTGCCAGCACAATGCTGTGTAATTCCTGGAAAGTGGGTTAAGTACTGTCATTGGGAAAGGCATACGGGACATGTCTACAAGGCATAAGGTTGTATGATACTGTAATCCCAGATTTTGCTGTCGTTTTCATTCTGAAGATATGCCCATACAGTACTCTGGCTGATCACTCAGGTAATGTTGATGGCATAGCACTAGTGGTACTTTGGCTAGCTTGGTGGTTAGTTTGATTAGCTAGTGATGTAATGTGATGGTGATGGTGAGTTGTTGTTTTGTAGTAACGAGCAGAGCTTGTTGAGATAGCCAGGCTAACATGATCTAGCATTTAGAGCCAGATCTAGGCTCATGTTGCCTGGGTTCTCTCACCTCTCAAAGATTGAATCCCCTCTGCACATTCACCTGCCATGCGCAAGGGCCACTTAAATTGTCCCACCTCTCCGTACTCCTCCATTTCACGAGTGGTCCCACTCTGCTATCCCTCCATGCACATAAGGTGGTGCGAGTGGATCTCATCCTGCATGGTGTCCACTCAAAGCATCCTGGGATCAATGCCAGCTAACTACCATGCCAAACATGCTTTACTGAGCCTGACACCTGTCGTAGCTGAAGATGACTTAATACTATGATATCCCTTCGTCACATGATTATGGTCGTCTTCAATGTCTCCTGTGTGTGCCCTCAGGAGCAGAGAGTGCAGGAGGAAGTGATGTTTATCAGCTTACCAGTGGCTATTTTAGTGGAGAATGCAGAATCCAGTGTCCGGCTTGGACATGGCTCAAATGTACTGTTACACCGGGGACCCGGTTTTGATTCTGACCCGCGGGTCATTTCCCTGTCCTCTCCTGTCTCTCTCTCCCCCACTCAAATTGTGTCAGTGCTTCAGAGTTGGCAGAGTTGTAGAAAGTAGAAAAGTTGTAATATCAAACTGCTAGTGTTGTACTGTAATAACATCTGCAAGAGTACTTCTACTTCATACAACTCTGGTTAAAGGCATAAAAGGTTGTAGAGTATCATTTATTAGTATCAAGATTGAAAAAAAAACCTAGAAAAAGTATCCAAAATGTCAAGGTGTCAAAGTCAAAGCCAAAGTCACTGCATAAATGAATGCATCCTACGTGTGGTGCACTGTTCAGTGGTGTCAGAGGAACCTGGGTGCTGTGAGGACGATAAACATAAGCTCCTGAGACACTTTAAGGAGAACTCCTGACAATTTGAACATGCTGATGTACTGCTCACACTACCTGTGACTTGTCAGTACATGATAACCCATACAACTGCATGTTGAAATTGGCTGGAATTCTCTGTTAAGTAAACTCCATCTAAGGAGCAAGCAAGTGTGACTGAAGTCTCTTATCTTATCTCTGAGTGAGGTGGGGTTTAAAACTAAACGTGAGTGTGTTCTATTGTGTGCCTGTGTAGGAGCAGAGTGCAGGTGGAGATGATGCTGACGACATGCCAGAGGTGCAGGAGACGGTGACCATGATCCCAGGAAGCACCCTGCTCTGGAGGATAGCACCGCGACCGCCACACTCAGCTGAGGTAGAACACAAACACACACACACACACACACACACACACACACACACACACACACACACACACACACACACACACACACACACACACACACACACACACACACACACACACACACACACACACACACACACACACACACACACACACACCATGATCCCAGGATCCCAGCATCTTTCTGTGGAGGATAGCACCCCGACCGCCACACCCAGCTGATGTAGAACATGCACACACGCACACACATACAGTGCGCACACTTTCCCCTCACTAAAATATTAATATTTCTTTGCATTTCTCTGTACTGTAACTTAGTAACTATAACTTCTAACAGTCCACTATTTTTAGAAATATGCTCATTTCGCACTTCTTCCCCTTCCGTCTTCTTCCAGATGTACAACTTCACTAACTTCGCCATGACTCTGAACGAGATGGAGCCCGGCATGGAAAAGGTGCTGGCACCGACCGACTGCCGCCTCCGCCCTGACATCAGGGCCATGGAGAAGGGAGACGTGGGTAAGGAAGACACTATTACTGGCAATTAAGGGTTCCATTGTTAACTGTCACATTTTGAACTGAACATTCCGGAACACTAGGCCCAGGAAGGAAGACACTATCACCAGAGAGAGTAGAGAGATGTATACTTAAAGAATCTCTGCTATTACTACACGTCTCTTAGGCCCATGAAGGACGCCACTATTGCTAAACGTCCCTTAGGCCCAGGAAGGACGCCACTAATGCTGGCATGTCTCTTAGATCCAGGATATGCTTGCTGTGCGATGTAGCCTTTTGCTGCAGATATGCCCGTCGACGGGCCTATTCTCTGTTTGCTGAAAATACTCAACTACATCATAACAACATTGGTATGACAATTCCAGGAGACTTACGTGACCGATTGAGAGTTGCTCATGACCATTTTGGTGACAATAAGGTTGTAACTGAGGCTCTGTGTTAAGGGGTTAACTAATTTGCACAACTGTGTGCGAACGACTCCTACCATGAACGATAATGGATGCATCATGTTTGGGGCAGATGGCCAAAGTGGCTGTCATTTATATTTTACTTGATTGTTTGACCCTACCGCGAGCTCAACATGAAAGGTTGGAAGGTCGTCCCTCGAGGTTGTGTCAATATTGCACCATGCACACGTGTCTGCGTACCTTGTGTCAGGTGTCCTGACACACACTAAGTTGACATAAAATACACGTGGCAACTCATTCGTGCATGAAATGTGCTTGCGCACACGTATTCTGCATCAAGCTTATCCTGGGCCTTATCATGCATACTTTACCTCCCCATGCATATGCATTCATCCTCTAGGCAGTTAGAAGTGAATAAATCACATTTATAGTGACAGGCATAGACACCTTCAGGAGAGCAGTGAAGCCGCCTTCAACACCTGTTCCCAAAACTGCAGCTGGGTCTTTCTTTCTTTCTTTCTTTCTTTCTTTCTTTCTTTCTTTCTTTCTTTCTTTCTTTCTTTCTTTCTTTCTTTCTTTCTTTCTTTCTTTCGTTCTTTCTTTCTGTCTTTGCACACTTCAGATGAGGAAAACCTGACCGGAGATGCCTGCAATTTGCATGTAAATTTAATTAGCATTTAGATGTCATTTTTGGTGAAGAAGGGAGGGATGGTTAACTTTGCTGTTGTCAAGGTGCCCATTAAAGTTGCTCTGGTAACTATGTGCATACACTATGTTGATGCCTCTCTGTAACCAGAGAGAGTAGAGAGAGAGAAGTTCCATTGGCCCATTTTTTCCGGGTTCTATTATTGCAAGGGGGAGGGGGGGGGAATCCCCCTTTAGGCAGACCTAGGCAGACCTAAGGACTGTTCTATTCAATGCTAGGAGTATTATGACACGCCCCTTTAGGCAGACCGGAACCTGGTCATGTTAGGTGCCCATAGCCCATGAGTGGGAATGCCTCTTGCTATCAGAGCAAGGCTTGAAAACTCATTCCTCACTCTGTCGAGTCGTCACCGTTTGTCTTTAATGTGGCGAATAGCCTCATGACTGAAATGTCTGCTCTTTAATTGAAGGAGTTTCACAGAATGTGCGTGTGTGCGTGTGTGTGTGTGCGTGCGTGTGCATGTGCGCATGCGTGCGTGCGTGCGTGCGTGCGTGCGTGCGTTTTGCAGGGGGAGTCAAACACACTGAGTCATGCACAAATACTCTTAGGCGCGCGCACACACAAACACACACAACCAAACAAACAACATCACATGACTCCACGCGTAAACAAGTCGCCCGCAGCCAGCATTGGTCATATTTTGGCCGTAACAGCTGCCATGTCTGATTGCGATTGTCTTGATTGTTTGTTTGTTTGATTGCTGTTGCAGATACCGCGAGCTCGGAGAAGGAGCGACTGGAGGAGAAGCAGAGGGCGTCGAGGAAAGAGCGGGCGAAAGATGAGGCGGACTGGTCAAACAGGTCAGTCAGTCCTGACCGCATACGCCCACGTAACTAACCAGTGGCTCATCTGCTTATACAATACAATACAATACAACATGTAGTTACAGTATATAGCGCAGTATCACAACTATGAAGTTGAACTCAACTTTCAAAATACACATACACACATTGGGAGGGAAAGTAATCTCATCGCCCCCTGCTGGCAACGTTCCAAGCCCCTGCAACAAATGAATGGCTTTTTTCTTTGAAAAATTACATCTCGGCCCTGACGACGAAGTAGAAGTAATGGCAGTCATATAACATGCATGGTGGCCCGTTTTATCGAATCGGGTGGTAAAATGTTCGGTTTTTCACTGATCTGAACTGATTTTAATATTCTTTAAAAAGCTAGTGCAGAACTACACTGAGTGGTATGTGTGACGTGTTTACTCCATGTAATTAGCATAGCCAAATTAGCATAGCCAAACATGAGCCAGAGAGGTGGTTACTCGTCACCACAGAAGCCACCATATCTACTAGAGAAGTTAATACCAATCCAAAATAATCGCGTGTATATATGTGTAATAAGAAGACAACGTGGAACTAGCAGGATTACAAGAATGTGAAGATATGCGGAGAACTTTGTTTCTCTGTGTTGTCAACGAGGCGCGAAGCTGAGCATGCTGGGAGCTGTAGTCCGTTTCCGACCAGATTGACACAATTTCTATTTTTCTTATAAGGGCAAAAAATGACTCAGGATTTTCACAGGTAGTAGTTCATCCTATTGTGCACGCTGAAAAATGTGTCTGGTGTTATAGTTCCTAGTCATATCTTTGTGGGATTTTTTTAAAAACTCGTCTATGGGAGTTTCAATAGGGTCGCCCTGGTGTTTGGAACGTAACCGCTAGGATCGCTGTTTTCCACTTTCCCTCCCAATTCCTACGTTCACACACCAGCTCTGGAGGCTGCCGCACAGTGCCAATTGTCCGTGGTCCACGTGAGCGCGCACACACATGCACACACGCACACACACTTAGACAATAATAAAAGTCCTTAAAAAAAGATAAGGCTGGAAATGATCATAACATAGCCTAATTTCAGAGCATCAAGACCTAGCCTACTAGCGCAGGCAGACTGTGTAATTCTACTTATGTAACTACCCAGTAGCCTACTGTATCTAATCTGCTGACTGGGCTCCAATAAACTGCTGAAACAACACAGTGGAAAGCTCCACCGAAACGATGGGGCAGTATGATGAGGTCAAGGGGACGTTGGGAGGTTTATGGTGAAGTCAAAGGTCGAGAACCACTGCTTTAGCACAAGGGTAACCACTCTTCCTCCTGCTGTATGTATGCATGTATGTAACTGTATCTCTGTCTTTGTGTTTCTTGGTGTTTCTTCCTTCTCAGGTGGTTCAGCCAGGGTAAGAACCCCCACACTGGCAACCAGGACTGGCTCTACAAGGGCGGCTACTTTGACAGGAAGTTTACTGACAGCCCTGACATCTACTGAAACGGAAACAAGGGAGAAGACAAGGAGAGGAGGACGGGTTGACTTTGAGCCTCTTTCTTTCTCTCTCTCTCTCTCTCTCTCTCTTTCTCTTTCTCTCTCTCTCTCTCTCTCTTTCGCTTATTGGACTCATATCATGTGGTCTTTGCTCTAACCTCTCCTCACACCATCTAGATATTTAAACAGAAATAGTCCTCTAGAAACTGAGATTGAATTTAAGCGTAACAGTTTACTGAACTGATGGAGCTTCTCATCTTCCACAACAAGGGACTCTTCAACTGGAACCTGGACATTCATCTCTCTGTATCTTTCTGGATTTTACCTTCTCTCCATTATGTATTTTTATTTTTGTTTGCTTTGTTTTGTCTTTGGTTATAGTTTTATTTTTTAACAATGGAGGATTATATGTCACAGTTAAGTTGCCATCTGTGGTTGTTGTCATGACAACCATGCTTAATCCCGCCCCCAGCACTTTTTTGGTGACGTTTTTGGGGCACTCGCCTCAGTCAGGTGTGTGTTTGTTGTTTTTGTTTTTTGTTTTTTTGGGGGGGTGCAACTGTCTCAATCTTTTCAAATACTGTGACATTTTTTTGGTATTCGGGGCTTTCTCTAAACACTTTCTAACCAGGTTTCAGTCATTGGGAAAGGAAAAAAGCAAACTATGGTATTTATGACACAATCATGAATCTATTTAAAGTTTCAATCAATTGCCAATGTTTTCGTCGTGCACACGGTATGTAATACCATTTGTTGTCCACTAACCTGACCTCTGTGATGGTAGACTCTTGAGAATGATGGCCTTGCTTTCTGCGAAAAGCTCCCTCGACAGTTTTTTGGAATTAGCTTCAAATACATTTTAGATGACAAATACATTAGTGGAGTAAGGATATTTGCTTCTGAAATGTTTTGACAAAAATTGCACCTCAATGTCAAGCCAATATGACTTGTGGTCTCACTAAAACCTCTGCCACACAACAAGCATGGCCTATGAAGAGAGTTAATACATTTTTAAAAAAAGATAGACGTAATCTGAAATGTTTACTACCGTGCACTGTGTAGGGAACATAAACAACCACTACAAATGTTTAACTACTGGTTTATTTTACAATTACAATAACATATTTGATTGCTTATAAATGATGAATGAATCACTTGTAGATAGCAAACAATGTTTACTGAAGATGTTGCATACAAATACTTTACCAGTTTATGGAAATGTGAAATTGTAACACTTTTCTTATTAACTGTAAATAAATAGCACATCATTAAGTGTATAATTCAATATTGAATTGTTCACATTTTATGAAACGATAATTACATGTGTAAGTAACATACTTAGCAATCATTGACATATTAAACCATTAATTAACCATTTGTAGTGGATGGTTATTATAAAGTACTATCAACAAAAGTGGGGTATGTTTCTCGAAAGTTGCCAATGGGAAATTGCATTGCAAACAACAAAGTAGGTAACATAGTTATTAACTATGGTTTCGAGAAATCCATCCCAGTACAACTTGCTCCCTTCTTACGGTTTTGGACACGGCACACCTGGGGCCTATACTACAAAGCTGGTTTAGGAGTAAATCAGGTTAAGTTAAGAGGTAAATCATCTTAATACATGAGGACTATCTTCTATTAGATGATTTACTTAACCTGGTTGACTCCTGAACCAGCTTTGTAGTATAGACCCGTGATTTACAATGGGAGGGATGGGAGGGGGGCGGCCAGTCAACCTCTACCCTAATTTGAACACCTAATCTCAGTGAGCAACAGTGGCCTGACCTTGGCAAAACATTTACAAAACGCACACGCGTTCAGCTAACGTTATACAATGTGTATGCCTAATAGCCGCACATGCATGCTTGACTATGTTACCTGTACTACAGATGATGTTTTTTTTTTCGTTTCCTTTTGGGTTTTACAACTAGAACTCTGGAATAATGAAACGCTGCTTCTAATAATGATGTTCTAATAACTTCCTCAGTAAAGGAAAAAAAAAGTTATACGGTGGGTTTATTTTTCACAATTATTATGAACTAATTAACGTTAATATTTTGAAGAGCTTACAAGTGAGAGTGGATTTGTGGTTGCCAAAGCAGTTATTTCCTAGAAACTAAAAGCCATAGAACTTAAGGACTTTATGGAGGGTGATTTTTATTTTTTCATTTCTACTATTCTATCTTCCGGGGTGCAGAAGTGTGGGCTGCTTCGGCATGCTTTTTTTTGACTGTGAATACACAGAAGTGAAGACACTGTCAAGACACACGCACACAGACACACACTCTCTCTCAACATACATCTACTGAACACACGCACACACACACATGCACACACACACACACATGCACATAGCACCTAACATACAGTAGTTTCTCTTTTTATATTCAGTGCATAATTAGCAGGGAGAGACATATACTGCAAATGGAATTACCGGGTGGTGAATGTATATGTCGTGGATCTGCTGAGTCTGGTTGTCTTTCCTAAGTTATCTCTAAGATAAGACCTCAGCAAGACAGTGCTGCAGTGCTTACATCAAAAAAGCACTTCAGTCCAAATTCTCAACACCAATAGCAACATCTCAGATACTGCACTGGTAGGCAGTGGAGTGGTGAAAATCTATGCAAAAAATCCTACAGAATGTTTATCTTTTTGAGCTGTCTTGCCGTCCACTGTAAGTTTTCAGCGGATCTACGGTGTCTTGTCTGAAAGAAAGTTCTCGTGTGCGGTTTCGTTTTCAGTTAGCGTCATGCGAGTGCAGTGGGGAGGTGGGGGGGGTCTTTTTTAACCACGTCTGCTGGTTGCACTGGGTATTTTGAATGGAACTATAAATAGGGCTTTGGGGTGGGTTGGGGTGCAGGGACAGGGCAGAAACACATACAGTACCTTGACTTGAATTACGCCTAAGCCCCCCCAGTAAAATAACTACACTCAGATTGTAAATCGAGGTATTGCATAGCTTCAAGTGTATGCTATAGTAATATCCCATACTGTCCATGTAGAGTAGTAATAGTGATGTAAAATTACATATGACCTATGTATACATACATGTATAGATATACACATACTGTATATGTCTATATTGTATATGACACCATTTTTGTGGCATGTCCACACGAGGGGAGAAAGGGAGTCTCACTCATAGGGCCATAAGCAGCTGTGACTTAAATGTTTTTTGTATCATCTGTGTTAGCCTAATAATTCACTATATTGTTATTGAGAATAACACAGCACCCACCCCCCTTTTATCCCCATAAAGACAGCCCACCACCCTCCCCAACCCAATGCAAACACGCACACCAACATACTGTATTTGCTACGTGTGTATGCAATACTGATCCAACCAGTGTGCACACAGTGACATTTTATTCGCCACATAATGTGCTCTGCTGTATGCAGCCACCTAACTTGCGTGGCAGCGAGCTGATCAGCCAAGCCAAGCACATGCAGGCTGATCCTGTGTGGCGATTAGATATTTTTGAAATGTTTAAAGTGCCACTATGTCTGCTGCTGTTGCACAGGGATTCGAAAGGGAGCCATAATATACGTAACTTAACCTCAGCCATGTGTGTTTGTACATGATGATGTAGATGTTGTGGCGCCACCTATCCATACTTCATGGAATTGCACTTAGTGCTCTGTGTGTCTTCAAACCACGACTGTGTACAGATATAAATGTGAATAGTTATTTCATGAATGGGAGTAGGACACACACTTTACATGTAATGTAACCGGTCATTTGTAAGCTAGCAATATATTATAATAAATGAGATACCACAAATAAAAGATACATTTTTAATTCTAATGGTCTGTTTTCTTGTGTTGTCAAAACGTGTCAGTTCCCCCTATGAATTAGACTTAGTACCGTATGTCGCTCAAGAAGTATGTGTTAAGGACCTTAATGTAATGGTAATCATTACATTCAAATCTTGGTTATCATTTTATCGCTCAAGAAGTATTTGTGCTAGGGTCCTTGTACTTTTTGAGCGATATAAAACAGTATAAGTCTACTTCATATTAGGTGTAAAGACAGACTTTGTCCCTCCACGTTAATATTTGGGGGGTCAGAAAGGTCTGTGCCCCCCCTAATTCGGCACCTGTGATAATTACACTTAGCTGCTGCTTTTATTCAAAGCAACGTACTGTTATTTTCATTAATTACAGGGTATTGGTTACAGCCCTAGAGCAACGTGAGGCTAGGTGCCTTGCTCAGGGGCACTTCAGTCATGGAGTGAGGTAAGGAGTGGAAGGGGGATTCGACGGAACAGCCGTCTGATCTAAAGCCCATCTCTTTAACCACTATTCACTATGCTATCCTACCACACATCAACAAGCACATAGTTGAAATGGCTGTGCTCAACTGGACATGCATGCTATTACAATGGGTCCTGCTCTGATCTGGTCCTGATGCGGGATGGAGGGGCTGTCTGGTCTGACGCAGCAATCCTCCTCCACCGAACTAGGATGGGACCCCACCACAGGATCACCGACACCAAAGTGGCCAATAAGGGAAAAGCTATTGTACACCCAACCAATCGCCATGCAAGATTGCGCAGAGCCCACCCCCTAAACAGTGTACCGTTCACGGACTATCTGGTTACTGTGTGTACCAGCGCATCGTCTGGAAGTGAATTGTAAGTACGCACATTATTGCTGTATTCTGGTGTAGTCCATTGCTGCTTAATGTTTGCCGGCTGTTTCTTATTCGTCAGATGTGAACAAATGCGCAAAATGTGGACCAGTAACTTCTTTAGACACTGATGTTTCTCTTCTGGTACCCACAGTTCTGTCGTCGGACCCTGTGGTATGCGATGTAGGTCTATGGCCCAGGTCTGACCTAGCCGTCCGGTCACATAAAGCTAACAAAACATGACAGCGTTTCACTGAGTAGGCTATTCGTTTGGGTGCTTGCTCGGAGATGATAAAGCGGGCGCATCACTGGAGCAGGCGAATGTTCGGTGTTGTGGACACGCGGTAGTGCAATGGCATGTAAAGGCGCAGCTGTTGCCCTATCTTCAGTCAAACGAAAAGAGTCAGGCTGGAATATACTAAGTTTAGATAATTTAGAATATACCAACTGACTGGCATTTTCTGTAGGCCAACAGTCCCACTACTGTGCCACAAACATCTCTCTCTCTCTCTCTCTCTCTCTCTCTCTCTCTCTCTCTCTCTCTCTCTCTCTCTCTCTCTCTCTAAAATGCACTCGTGTTCCAAGATGTTGAATGGACCACATTTTGGATTTTTCTTAAACTGAACAGCAATTGTCAATCAGTAACATAGCTATTACGCACTGGTTATTAAGTCTTGATTTTACCCATTACAGCGTGGCCACGATTATTCTGCCCCTGTAGTCTGTAGGGGCAAATTCAGACCTGCAAATAGGCTTGTGCTGGGTTGGCAGTGGCACATGTCTCTTTCAATCAGGGAGCGAATGACATATGAGGAGCCTCATAGGCAGGGGAGAAAGTAGACAGGTGCGCACAGGTGCTCAGCACCGGTATATAATTTACAGCTGCTGCGCAGTACCAGTAAGATAGTAGGTTTAATGCTGCCCAAAAACCCATATTTGAAAAATTAAGGTCTGCTATTTCAGTAGAAAACACATGCAACCACACTATGCCATTTTAGACAAGTGTCCTCCTATGAAGACACCCAAAATAGTCATGAGGCGATATGTAGTGCTGTATTGTGTTTGTTTATTGTTTGTTTGCGGGTGGGGGTGGGGAGCAGCACCGGTAAGAAGCGAAAACTACTTTCACCCCTGCACATAGGCCTACTGTATAAGAACTAACTAAAAGTTGCATAGTATTCCTTTAAGTCATTTCTTTTTTCATACATATAAGTTACTATACAGTGCATTGTGACCTGATCATGGGAACATGGATCAGCAGGCTGGCACTTCTCTTATTGTAGGGTTAAGGAGAGCCTCATACTGTAAGCGAACCAACCAAAAGTTGCATGGTGTTCCTTTAAGGCAGCCAGCCCAGCCCAAGAAGATGTCGTCAGGAGCGTTGTTCCCGAGCTTGGTGTCCGGCTCCCGCGGCTCCTCCAGTAAATACCTGGTGGAGTTCCGGGCCGGGAAGATGACCTTGAAGGGAAGCACAGTGACTCCGGACAAGCGGAAGGGTCAGGTCTACGTCCAGCAGACAGACGACTCCCTGATTCATTTCTGCTGGAAGGACCGCACAACTGGGAACGTGGATGATGTAAGTAGTATTCCCATACAGTTCTTTCTTTTTCTTTGTCTTTTTTTAGGGGCTTTTTATGCCTTAATTGACGGGATAGTATGAGATGCTGACAGGAAGTGAGTGGGAGAGAGAGATGGGGGAGGATTGGGAAATGGCCGCGTTTGGATTCGAACTGGGGTCCCCAAGGGCATGAAAGCCCAAATGTGGGGGGCTTAGCGCGTCGTGCCACAGCCCCCTCCATCCCCCCCCATACAGTTATTTCACAGCGGTCAAGTTGAAGTGATACCGTAGAAGCTATCATCATGGCATATCAGCATAGCATGACATAGTAGGGCCATAGTGGTAACTCCAATGCTACTGTCAGTTGTTGTAATATCAAGACTGTCCCATGTGCTCAAATGTACACCAAAGCTCCATTTTGAAATAAAGTTTGTTTTAAAAGTATTTGGGGGGCTGTCAGGATAAAGTTGTAGGGCAAACACAATTCTGAGGCCGTTTTAGGAGGTGTTGGGTATTACCACAGGATGTGCAATAAGATAAGGTGCACAAGATCACTTATTGAGGTTGTAGTCGTGTGCAGGAGAACTATCAATACTTCTTGCCCTGTGTCACCTCCACAGGACCTCATCATTTTCCCTGATGACTGCGAGTTCAAGAGGGTTCCTCAGTGCACCACAGGCCGTGTGTACGTGCTCAAGTTCAAGGCTGGCACCAAGAGGCTGTTCTTCTGGATGCAGGTAAGGGCACCAAGAGGCTGTTCTTCCGGATGCAGGTACTGTAAGGCGATATGGCAGCAGCACAGAGTAGAGCTCCCCCACACGTCCGGACAGCCACAGCAGGAAGGAACACAAACACATTGCATCAGATCAGAAGCGATTTATTGATGCTGAGTGGCAATCGTTTCAGTAACAGGATATGCTTTTCCACCTTTGGCTTTGTTTTTCTAGCTTTCTTTTATTATATATTTGCAGTACTAGTTCTGCAGTATCTTTGTGTTTTATTCTGTTATGTGTGTGTGTCCTAAACCTACGTACGGAGCAATAGTAGAAGGAGCAATATTGAGCTACTATCAGCCTCATTATACTGCGTGTGTGGGCGCTAGGGCTGCTCAATTATGAGAAAGATCAATATCACGATTATTTCAGTCAATATTGACATTGCGATTATTTAGACAATATTTCTTTTGAAGACAAATGATTGTGCTAAACAATTCACAATCTTCCCTCCCTTCAGCAATGTGAGTGGAGGGCCATAGAGAAACAGTGGTGTTCTGCACAAGTTTTGGGTAGCAAGTTTGCTCTGTGCTCAAGTGGAGGGGAGTGTATTGCTCTTTGCATAACCTACCTTTTGTCAGTATATATAGACAAATGACAAAAACATTGTTTCAATTCGATATTCGATATTGTTTGACAGCAATATTGATATCACAATATGAATTCGATATATTGCACAGCCCTAGTGTGCACGATTTACTTAGTGTACATTGCCAATAAAAGCCATTCTATTCAACTTCCCACCACTACGAGCCTTCTGGAAAACGAAGATAAGGAGAGTAATGCAGAGTGAATGTGGTTTACACTGTGCATGTGTAGGCTGTAGTGTTAACGAAAGGCCTTCTCTCTCCATCCCTATAGGAGCCTAAGACGGATAAGGATGAGGAGCACTGCAGGAAGGTGAATGAGTACCTGAATAACCCCCCCATGCCCGGCACACTGGGCAGCGGAAGCAGCAGCAGCCACGAACTGTCCGCCCTGGGAGGTACAGTACTATACGCACTGAGGACTATCTACCGTATCTTTCTGTGCACCTGTCTGTCTGTCTTATCTGTCCATGCTGTCTGTTTATCTGTCCACCTGTCTGTCTGTCTGCATGTCTGTCTGTCCATGCTATCTGTTTATTTGTGCACCTGTCTGTCTGTCTGTCTGTCTTATCTGTCCATGCTGTCTGTTTATCTGTCCACCTGTCTGTCTGTCTGCATGTCTGTCTGTCCGCCTTCTCTGCAAGGTATGCACACAGGGCCACATCTGTCTGTCTGTCTGTCTGTCTGTCTGTCAGTCTGTTGGTTGGTCTGTCTGTTCATCTGTCTGTCTGCCTGTTTGTCTGTCTGTCTGTCTGTCTGTCTGTCTGTCTGTCTGTCTGTCTGTCAGCAACCAAAGCCACAAGCTCTCTTTGCAGGGAGGTTCTGTACTGTCTGTGCAGAGAGTTGTTGGAGAGGCATCTCTGTGTTAAAAAAAAAGATATTTGGTCTTTTGACTTTATTTATGACAGCATAGTGAAGATAGTGGCAGGAAGTGAGGTGGGAGAGAGAAATGGGGTAGGGCCGGCAAAGGACCCGGGCCGGGAATTGAACCCGGGTCGGCTGTATAGTAGACAAGTGCCTTACCGTCAGGCCACTGTAGGGCCAGCTCTGTGTTTTTTAATGTGCACTAACCATGAGGTTGGATGAAGGATTCAGTAGTGTGTGTGTGCGTGTGTGTGTGTGCGTGTGTGTGTGTGTGTGTGTGTGTGTGTGTGTGTGTGTGTGTGTGTGTGTGTGTGTGTGTGTGTGTGTGTGTGTGTGTGTGTGTGTGTGTGTGTGTGTACCTGTCTATGGCAACAGCAGCAGCCATGAACTCTCTGCATTGGGAGATACTGAAGCTGCTGAAGGAACAAGGTCCTGTAAGAATTCTACACTGTGTACAACGTTTGTACCTATATAATAGTTGTTCATTCCTGTGCTACATTCATTTTTATTCCTATGCTGTTCCATTACAATTATGTATTGCTGTACTAAAAAAAGTGTCTGCAGCTTTTATCGGACAAATGCCCTCATGTTATTGTTTTCTAATGTGAGACTAATTGTCTCTCCCTGTCTTCCAGGAGAAGGGGGATTGCAGAGCCTTCTGGGTAATATGAGTCACAACCAGCTGATGCAACTGATTGGTCCTACTGGATTGGGGGGTCTCGGTGAGTGACTGCATCAACTGTATCCCTAATGGTGGGAAGTAACTGGATTCCATTTGTGCAGTTTTCTGTAATATCTGTACCACTCTGTACCACTCGTCTTACACAAAGCATTGATGATAAGAAAATTTGGAGACCTGCCTCTCTCTCTCTCTCTTTGTCTGTTTCTCTCTGTATGTCTTTCTCTGTATGTGTCTGTCTCTCTCTTTGTCTGTTTCTCTCTGTATGTCTTTCACTGTATGTCTCTGTCTGTCTCTCTCTCTCTCTGTCCCCTCCCCTCTCTATCTCTCTTTTTTGCTTTCTTTCTTTCTGTCTGTCTGTCAGGTGGTCTGGGGGCGTTGGCGGGTCCAGGCATGGCCAGTCTGCTGGGCAGTGGTGCTGCAGCCACGAGCAGTTCCTCCTCAAGGCACGTAAGGTTTAAGACACGCCGGTATAAATTTGCTGTTACTAGAATGGCAATGACCAAGCCATAGTGCATTACTAAAGGCATCGTGTTATGTCATAGCAGTGTAGTGCTGTGGTAGTTAACTATTACTATGACTGTTACAACGTGGAGGTATGACGTGCATTATGGGGCTTCTGACCAACATGGTAGACTATAGGGTGACTTTGTTGACATTTAATTCCTTATTTAGTCAAAATGATTAATTATGATTATGAATATAATGGTTTTATTCATTATATTTATTTTAATTAAGGTGAAGAAGAAGAAGAAGAAGATGAAGCCAATTGGAGCCAATTTGGATTGGAGCCAATTTTGGTCCCCTAGGGGAAATTCTTTCTCTGCATTTATCCCATTTGGACTAGTGAATCACATTGAAGTACACACACTAGTCCGTAGCAGTGGGCTGCCTGCTGAGCGGCGCCCGGGGAGCAGTGTGGGGGTTAGGTGCCTTGCTCAAGGGCACTTCAGCCGTGGTTCGGTCGGGCATTGAACTGGGAACCCTTGGGTTGCCAACCCAGTGCTCTAACCACTGAGCCACGACTGCCCAAAAATGAAGATGAAGAACATGCAGACCCGTCTTTATTTTGTTATTTTTTAAATATATTTTTAGGGCTTTTTTGCCTTTATTTGATAGGACAGTTGGAGATGGTGACTGGAAGTGAGTGGGAGAGAGAGATGGGGGAGGGTTGGCAAATGACCTGGACCGGTGTCCTGTCGATATGAGCTCCCTGTCGAGATGTGCTCCTTTTAGCTACTGAGCATGTGCGCGCATGCACACCTCCATGCAGCGAGTTCTGCAGGTGATTGCCCATCGAGCTGAGCTACCGAACAGCTGATCTTAAACATGTGAAATATCAACTGCAACAACGCCACGCAAAGCTATTATACATAATAGTTCTAAGGTTTGCAGAACAGAGAGGCATCCGTGCCACATACCCTAGCTGGTGAGAGAGATGCACAACCGCACCGAGTCATTGCGCATACCCTCTCCATTTCCTTGTGCAAAATTACCCTGCGTCAAACTCATTCTAAAATAGCCTGACATCTAATAATCAACCCTAGGCTACTGATTTAAGAAAATCTGACGTAGGCCCAATTTAGGTTTTCTCTCATTGCGTTTAACTTCTCCTAATTAGCCCATGTCATCTAAAAATGTACAGGATGTCTGTTTAAATGCAAGCAATTTCCCACACCCGACGTTGCATCAAACTTCTATGCGGCAGACCAAATGCTAAGCAAAAGCTCTCACTTAGATCAAGACTCATGTCCTGGGAACATAAGCGTTCAGCTTGGATTTAAATAGGCTATTTCGCAGCTTTTTTTTTTTTTTTCAAAGGAGCTGTGTTCGTTCCCATAGGCCTATATAACCTATCATATTGAGTTATTAGAAACTTCTCCGGAAAAGTCTGGCATGGACGCATGCTGCTCGTTTTAAAATAGTAGCCTAAATAAAACGAACAATCAATATTCAATTGGCAAACTATTAGTTCATAGTTGGCTATTATTAGAAACTTCTCTGGAACAGTCTAAAGGCACGGACGAGACACGCTGTTCGTTTTAAAATTGTCAACAATCAATATTTTATCGGCAAGTTATTGAAGCGTCTCAACGGAATGAAAATCAAGGTAGCTAATTTCGACGAGGCAGCATAAATAGATAGGACACCACTGTTGAGTTTGGCTACTGGTAGCTCATCTCGACGAAGCAACTCATCTTGACAGAACACCGGAATGGAACCCGGGTCGCCAGTGTGGTAACCCAGTGCCCTACCGTTAGTCCACAGCAGGGCCCAGACCTGTCTTTATGCCATGCTTACAGGTCATCTGTTCTCGTCCCCTTCCATCCCTCTTCTTCCTGCAGCTCCCGGAGCCAGTCCACGGCGGTGACCCCCTCCTCCACCTCCGCTGCCACCCGGCTGGGGGGCTCGTCCCAGGTGCCCACCACCCCCACCACCACCACTGCCACCACCTCCTCCTCCCCCGCCGCCACCACCACCACCCCCTCGGGTGGCACCGTGACCAGCGCCGGTGGTGGCACCACTAGCAGCACTACAGGGGGGGCATCCAGCCCCACCCCCACCCCCACACAGCCCATCCAACTCAGCGACCTCCAGAGCATCCTGGCCACCATGAACGTCCCTGCCAGTGGACAAGGAGGTGAGCAGGCTTTACTCTTTGGGGGGGGGTTTCAGCTTACTACAGATAGGACAGTGAAGAGTGGGACAGGAAATGGTGGGACAGAGAGACTGGGGAGGATCAGGAAATGACCCAGGAATCGAACCCGGGTCGCCCGCGTAGCAGTCCAGTGCCCAGCTGACTAAGCCACAGCTGGGCTAGCAGGGTTCACATTTAATACCATTCAGTACATATAATAACTACATATAATTAGTTATGCACTTTTTCATGTTGTGTAAGACAGAGACATGAGGCCTCAGGGAGATGAGAAGTGGCTTTGAAGGGAACTGCATCAACTTTTTGTATTGTTTTGAATGAATGATTTGAATGAATGAATGAATTATTTATTTCTCTTCACACCATCATTTGGACTTTCAGTTAAAAAGGTAAATTAGTGTTGAGCTTGGTGTCTCTGGCCCTCAGCTCCCAAGTGACTGGTGGCCCATGGCAGCGCTTTTGTCTCATTGTCTGAGACAGGTGATGCGGAAAATGTCCTCGTATAGGTCAGGATAAGGCAGAACAATGGAGAAATACAGTTAGGCCAATGCATGGGACCCCTTGAAAATGCCAGTTGAGCAGCTCACAGTCTAGTTCAGTCAGTAGGGAATCATGTGGTTGTGAACTAGCTGTGTAATCATACAAAGTTCCCTGTTCAAAAATCCACTATTATGATGACTGTGTGTGTGTTGTTTATGGGTCAAAGATGTTTTTTTTGGGCTCATACGTCAGGTCGCATCCAATGCCCATAAATTGATTAGTAATTGGTGTTTGATATTCTGCAATGAATACGCTTCTTAGATAGCCCACTGAAAACAAACAAACAAACAAAAATCCATACAATACTGACACTGGCTGTCATTGCACCGCCCTGACGTGTGCTGCAGCTGAAACGTACCTGACCTTATGTGTGGACCATAGCCTCTTTGCACAGATGTGGCGGCCGGTTAATGTTGCTTTGTCTTTTGTCTTTCATTTTCATTTCATTTATTGTTTATTTAAGAGGGACAGTGCACAATATACAATTGAGCCAGATTATAGCCACAAGGCTAATTCTTATCTGTAGTCCCTGGATAAGAATTGGTGTTAAGCTAAAAGAAAGGATTACAATGAATAATAATACAAAAATATGACAACAAAACAAATAATAATGGGTGCACTATGTACAAGTAAAGGCCCACAGTATTACATGACCAAGAAGGTATATCTAATTAAAAGAATACACCAAAGAAACAAAACACATGATATATGATAAAGTAAACATAAAGCACCAAACACAAGGTCAATGACTAAAAATGTTCACTACATCTTTGTATGTGTAATGCAGTGGATCTAGCCAGTGTGTTGACCCCGGAGGTGATGGCTCCTATCCTGGCCAATGCAGAGGTGCAGGAGAGACTGCTGCCATTCCTGCCATCAGGGGAGGCCCTACCACAGAGCACAGATGAACTGCACAACACCCTCACCTCTCCACAGTTCCAGCAGGTAACACGCAGGCACGCACACAGGCACGCAGGCAGTCACGCACGCACACACACACACTGCACAACACCCTCACCTCTCCACAGTTCCAGCAGGTAACACACAGGCACGCACGCAGTCACGCACGCACGCACACACACACACTGCACAACACCCTCACCTCTCCACAGTTCCAGCAGGTAACACGCAGGCATGCACGCATGCACACATGGCACACGCACGCACGCACGCACGCACGCACGCACGCACACACACACACACACACACACACACACGAGGCCCGACCAGAGAGCACTGACGAACTGCACAACACCCTCACCTCTCCACAGTTCCAGCAGGTAACACGCAGGAGCGCGCGCGCACGCACACACACACACACACACACACACACACACACACACACACACACACACACACACACACACACACACACACACAAACACACATACTGCACAACACCCTCACCTCTCCACAGTTCCAGCAGGTAACACGCAGGCACGCACACACACTTTCACATACACACACGCACACACACACACACACAAACACACACTGCACAACACTCTTACCTCTCCACAGTTGTAACAGGTCACACGCAGGCACACGTACGCACACACACACACACACACACACACACACACACACACACACACACACACACACACACACACACACACACACACACTGCACAACACCCTCACCTCTCCACAGTTCCAGCAGGTAACACGCAGGAGCGCGCGCGCACACACACACACACACACACACACACACACACACACACACACACACACACACACACACACACACACACACACACACACACACATACTGCACAACACCCTCACCTCTCCACAGTTCCAGCAGGTAACACGCAGGCACGCACACACACTTTCACATACACACACGCACACACACACACACACAAACACACACTGCACAACACTCTTACCTCTCCACAGTTGTAACAGGTCACACGCAGGCACACGTACGCACACACACACACACACACACACACACACACACACACACACACACACACACACTGCACAACACCCTCACCTCTCCACAGTTCCAGCAGGTAACACGCAGGCGCACACACACACACACACACACACACACACACACACACACACACACACACACACACAAATACACACTGCACACACTGCACAACACCCTCACCTCTCCAGTTCCAGTTCTAGCAAGTAACACGCAGGCACGCACGCATGCACACATGCACGCACGCACCCATACACACACACACACACACACCAGGAAAAAAAGAAACATCCCATAATTCCACGGGATTCAAAGTGTTCCCATTTTCCCCACCAGATAAAAAAAGAGAAGAGACAATCGCTACATTCAGTTATTAAATTTTCCTAGGTGTGAAGGCCGAGAGCCAGAGGGGGTATCTAAATTCAATCACATTTACTGGAATGAAATAAGACCAAAGGAGTGGCGATGACTGTTTTTTTCTTCAAGGTATCTTTTGAGGAAATTGGCCATTTTTCTTTTTTTTCTCTGTTGGATGTTTTATTTCCGCCAGGCTTTGAATATGAATTGTCTGGCTATTTTTACACTTATCGCTTCTTTGAAAGCAATTTCAATGTGATTGTGCTATTGCCATCCAATCAACTCCCCGATGTGCTTCTCTCTTTGATGTAGTCCTCCTAGTTTTCTATTACTTCTGGTATATAGGTATGCAAGTGAACACCGACTCTGAAGGTCTGATTGTCTAAGGAGCGACACTAGGCATGTATTGCACATATTCCTGAATGAAAATGTCGCAATGTCAAGAGAGCTGAGTTGAAAGCAACTTGCCCTATTTTTAGAGTTTGAGGATATGTCATCTTCCATCCATTTCAGTTTTGGCCTGTCAGTCAGTATGGCGCTATTTTTCTCTAGAACTGGAAGTCAATCTGCAGACCATGCCCACATGTAATGAATTAAAGAAGTCCTGCCAATTTTAATAAACAATCGTATTGCTTATACTACCCTTGACTTGTTAGAACCTAGAACCTCGCACCGTATCTTTTTTTTTGTGCATCCCTTTCTGAGATCCTGGCCTTTTTAATGGGGCATTGTTTGTTACATTTAAAAAAGGTCTTAATATACTTCAAATATCATCCCAGAAGTTATGCAACATCAGCAGACACAGCTACAACTCAGTGGTAAAATTGAAAGATTTAACTTGAGAGAAGGTGGGAAATGAGAACATTTCCAAAAGTAATGGACTGTTCCTTGAAGGTTATGAAGGCTTATTCATACAGCACCCTCATCATAATGACAAGGGGTCTGATTAGTCTGCCATTAAAGTTCGTTACAGTTTAAATGAATGTCTCAATAACGGTTTAAATGAATTGAGCCATTAATGTGTATTATTATATGGTTGTGACGTCATCTGTCGAATGCTCCATTCATTTCAACGGGGCTCCCCAACGTTCGGACGTCTGTTATTTTTCGATAACGGACGGGTTGGTCTATAACAGACCGCTGCCAATGGCAACAAGACTTTTCACTGCTAAAGCGACTTTTCAACAAGACTCTAATCAGCTGCTGTGATAGACAGCACCCGTTGTCCTGGCTACCGCTGTCAATGGCAACAAGACGTTCACTGCTAAAGCCACTGGCTTGTATAGTGGCTAAAGCGAATGTTTCATATCACTCCGCAGGGGGTCCGGTCTTTTGTCACTCTAATCAGCTGCTGTGATAGACAACACCTGTTGTCCTGGCTAGCCTACCTAGCTGTTGCCTAGCGGTGTTCCACAACGGCACTGTTTTGTTTTGCGCAGCAACAATCTTAACATTAAATAGGTCTAAAGAAATGACCCCGCATGTGTGAATCATTTAAGTATATCCATATAATAAGCGGGTTAACTTTCGGCGAGTCGGTCGCTTTGTGGAATAGCAGCACTTCAGAGAGAACAAGCCCCCTCCGCTCCGCGTCGGGGTCTAAAGATTCTCTCTGTCGTGCTGCTATTCCACGGTAGCGACCTTCTCGCCGAACGTTAACCCTTACTTATTGTCTCCCTGTGTCTAGTCAAACAGAAAGGGGCAAACCTTGCATTAACAAGTGTTGCACACTGAGGAAGGCACACGCCGAAACGTGTTTGTGCACACAAAAAAAAGTTTGATGCAAGGGCCAGCACCCTCAAAATGAATCAAGAAACCCTGACTGAAACCTGCTACCTGCTATTGAAGACTTTATTTGCAAACGGTGTATCTTCATTTTGTAGAATGTTGGGAAATTGACATTTTTGTATTGGGCATTCCAATGCATTGCATTGCAAAATGCCTTTTACCGGTATATACAGTAGGTTGAAAAAAGTATGTTCTCAAAATATTTGAATGGCAAAAAATCACACATATCTGATAGGACCTCTGAAAAGACATTTTCAATAATAAAATGCCCAAGTCAAAAATGTTGGATACACCTTTTTGCAAATAAACTCTTCAACTGTCTCCCTGTCTAGGCCATGAGTATGTTCAGCAGTGCCCTGGCGTCGGGACAGCTGGGTCCTCTGATGAACCAGTTCGGTCTTCCCTCAGAAGCAGTCGACGCCGCCACCAAAGGAGGTCTGTGTTTGATCTACTATCGATACACATGTATCTGGAGCTTGCCCAGAAAACATAATACTGTACACTACACTACACATAGCCTGGGAAATACCATACAGGCTGCTTGGTACACTTGTGAGATGGTCTGGTGTTAATTAAGCAACACCATCATCAGTTGATTGCGTATTGTATAGTTTAATGTTTTATTATCACATTAGTTATACTGTTAATACGTCTTTAATTTTGTGGGCATCTGTGGGTTGCTTCCAAACATCATCTCACTGTATAATAGTGACAATAAAGCACTCTACTCTACTACTACTACACGTGCATCGGGACTCATTCCAGAAAGCATCTGAACTATGAATGAACAGTTAGCTGGAGCTGTCCCAGATAGCAAGTTTAGTCACTCACTTACCTGGTTAGTGTAGTGAAAAAAGCACATTTAAGTTCTGTTTCCAATTTGCAACACATTTTCTGATTGGTGCAGGACACCCACATATATTTGATTTCCTGATTACGTGAAATTCTGAACAAGTTGTTAAAATAATACTTTTTTCGTTGATAGAACGTATGCATGTTCATCTTCCCATCTACATATCTGCTCCAAAAAGGCTTAAATCACGTTGCACTTTACAACACGTCATCCAAACTCACACTGCTCCTCTCCCTCCACAGACGTAGAGGCGTTCGCCAAAGCTATGGAAGGCGACGGGAGCAAGTCAGACCAGGAGGAAGAGCCCAAGGAGGACAAGAAGGACGATGACGAGGACATGAGCTTAGATTAAAAGGACAATGACAAGGACACACGTTTAGATTGAAGCCTTCTGTCTTCTCCTTACCTCTCCCTCTACTGGCTCCTCTAATTTATTGTCCCTTATTTATTCCCTTTCCCTGAGGAATGAGACTGGAATCAATGCAAAATGGTAACGTTCACTTGTGAAGTCCAAAGATGTGTACCGATGTTATTTAAATACAATTCATCATATAATCTTTTTTTTTTTCTTTTACTGTGTTCAGTGATGTTCCCACTTAAATCATGCAGTGCTGGTCCAACTAGATGTGAATACAGTTGCAAGCAGGGCGGGATTAATGCAGTTGCAACTGCAAGTTATTAAAATGATCCCAGTAACCATGAATACATTTGAGAAATAAAGACACAGAGCGCATGATAAACAGTCAGAAAATATAATTTATTTTTGAAAATCATAAGAGTGACATTACAAAAAAAAAAAAAAAAAAATCACTCATGTCTTCACACCAACCATTGGTTCTACTTCAACAAAGTACTGCTCACAATCAGATTGGACTCAACAAGATGATTTCAAAAATACATTGAGGGGGCAAAAACAGGACCATACGCATACGCATACACATACACACACAGACACACTCCATGCTTTTCAGCAACACAATGTAAACACACACTTTGTACCATTAAAAACCCCACAATAGTCTTTACAGTGTGGTGACCTTCATACTGTAGAAAACTTGGACACACGCCACAGTAAACACACAAACAGAAAGAAACCAAGAGTTCAGTTACATTCCCTGCGAAGGTAGACTTCCACAGGCTTCAAGCATCGTGTTTCAATCTTGTGAATACAGTAAAGCTTTTTAACACGCCTTCACACACTTAACACATAACATTCAAGCTAGAATGCAGGACACTGCATGGGTCAAGAATGAGAGATGTTTCTTCAACAAGACGATATTGTAACACGACACTGTCAGAACTAGGTGCAACTGAAGGCAAGTACGTATAAGAAGGAAATAAAGTAAACATAAATAACCATTACGACAGCCAACGCTTTTGACAGCCTTTTTTGAAATATTGGATTCTTAGGCACTTTTCATGGCAGAAAAATGCTCACAGTGTATGTTTTACTTACACGCTGTCACTTTGAGAGGGAAAACGACGGATTGGCAATAAATATACAGACGCATAAATACACGATAAGTCAAAACACACACACACACACACACACACACCATTAGAACACTTCCACAAGATCCTCTTTCCACCTTCTAGAAAACAAAACAGTCTTGACGTCCAAAGGGCATAACAGCCACAAGATAGAATAAGTTAGACTTAAATACAACTTTTACGAAAGTACCTGAGAAAGCAATTACAACTGTGACATAAGAACAGGTGACAATAGTTTTATCAGAAGTGATGAGACATACTGACCGTGTCCACCAGGTGGCGAGCATTTCATACATATGCCTCAGTACCATGAATATACAACAAACTGAAGAAATAAATACCTTGGAAAAAATAGGAATAAACCTGGATGGATGGAGCTAAGATTGCTGTTGTGTGCAAGATATTTTTTGGAAACAAAATAAAAAAGGTACACAGTGGTCGTATGGTCTGCTCCTGACAATCGTAGTAATCATAGATGATCATCTTCATTCACTTACCCGCAACAGTACACAGAACTAACTAATCATCTAAAATATTCAGGAATCTAAAACAAATAAGAAAAACTGTGTCATTCTACACAGTGCACTTTTCAGCTAAACTAAAGAGGAACCTTAAATATGGTTATCCAACAAATAACCAGTACAACACAGACAGACAGACAGTGCTTCAAACAAAGGTGTGGCCAGGTTGAGTTCACTGAGAAACACTGTGCTGTTATGTTAACCGTTCACACTGGAGATACACACACACACGCGCGCACACACACACACACACACACACACACACTTTAAATAAAAGTCACAGCCTAGTCACAGGGGAAAAACATTCAGAAGACGTCAAAAGCTCTAGAAGTGAATTCATTGCTGCGCAGGTGCTTCTCTGATGGTGAGAATATGAACGGTGACAGTCATGAATCTAACCAAGTTTATCGTGAACGTTCTGATTGTTTCACTTGTTACTTCCTTCTGAGACCCTCTACGGTACAAGATATCCTTGTGCAAAAATATAAGATGTTTTTCCATTCTTTTTTTAATTAATGTAAAAAAGTTAAGTATATAAATTATGTCAACAGCAAGGAGGGGGTCAAAAAAGTAAAAAAAAAAAGTAAAAAAAACCCCTTATAGATGTGGCTTAAAACATTTAAAAACAAAAAAAGACACATTTCAAAATATTTCAAAAAGCCCTCCATTCTATTCTCGTATTACACTTTGTCTTTCGGTAAAAGATTGGGGATGAGAGGGTGATCTTGAAGAAGGACAAAATATTTAAAAACAATAAGAGTGATATGGGGTAATGGCAACTAAGAGAAATGTCATGGTGAATACAAAAGTGTGTAACGATAAGGGGTGGGGGGTAAGGGACACGATAATGTATGAGGGCTACTGTTAAATAAGAAGAGCGTCCGGCACAATGAATGTGCGAATAAAACGGCGTCTCTAACATAGAGCATACGCTTGGCTGCCTACGGACCAGAATGCCACATTCGCCCCTGAGGAGAGGCTAGCACGCACGCACCTAAAATACCCACACTTCTTCACACATGCATTTCACAATTGCACAACCATACACATGTAGTACAACATAGTGACACATGTACAAGTGTGAACACGAAGGGCGCCAGACCAAACATTACTGCAGGTCACAGCAGATCAGACAATCGTCTTCTAGCTGTTTAAGTCACAAGTCTCTCACATGATCTGAGACCACGTAGACCGTGTGCTTCCTGCACACACACACACACACACACAATCGCTGATCAGCGAGTCAAATTCACTACAACTATGGCATCCATTCGCCTACAGGACAGACCTGTCTTAAAAGCAGTTTTTGTGCAATTCAAACAAATCGTCAAAACGAGACCTTTCCTAAATATATATAAAACCATCCCATCTCATCCCATCTCATCCCATCTGGTGCATGTACATAGTCTGCTGTTTAAGATTAATGATTTGCCATCATGCGCACATGTCTTACTGTGTAAAATTCACTGACGACGATATGTCAAGACATGTTACAACTTTTTTTTTTGATTGTGACTTTTGAAGATCTATTACCGTAGATACCATAGTAACCATTTAAAACGTCTGCACAATCGTGTACGTCCAATAGAGTTGCGACTTCAGAAGAGGAACAATCATGGTCGGGTGTTTTGTTTTCTCGTTGGGTGATCCATCGCCACGACTACCAGTGTCCATAGCCACCGTTGCCAGCGGTGATCTTGACCCGCTGTAGCATACGGGGGTAGTGTGTGACATGACTGCTGTTGCTACCGTTAGTCGTTAGACTACCGTTACTCGTTACCGCTGGTGATCCCTGGGCCTGTTGTACCAAGCCACGGTAGTGGGGCATAACTCTACTGTCGCTACGACGACCGTTTCTGGTAGATCGGTTGTACCAATTGGCAATCGTGTGGCATGAGTTCAACGTCGCTAGGGCTACCGTCACCGCCGGTGACCTCTAGACCTGCTGCACCAGGCGACGGTAGTGGGGCATGACTTTACTGTCGGGCAGGTACAGAGCCATCTCCAGGGCAACCAGCACTGTGAACTCCAGAGGAATCAACTCCCGACGATTGATACGGAAACGCTCCTCCAGTTTCTGTAGGAGAGAGAGAGAGAGAGAGAGAGAGAGAGAGAGAGAGAGAGAGAGAGAGAGAGAGAGAGAGAGAGAGAGAGAGAGAGAGAGATAGAGAGAGAATAGAGAGAGAAGAAGAAAGAAAAAAACAAGAAATGGGGGAGAGGGGAAAAAAGCAATTAGAGAAGTGAAACCACATTGGCCAGAAAGCACTGCAGTCATGTGAGAACGTCATGTGCTGTTGTCATTCTTGTGGCACAGCCTGTCCCCGCCACCCCACCCTGATAGAAGTGACACAAGAGTCCACCCTCATGCACCCTGATCAGAGTACACACAGAGCTGAGTGATGTGTGGTGCCGTGTGTTCTGTGCAGAGGTGTCAAAAGTAAAGTAGAAGTAAAAAAAAGTAACAGTTTCCTCCTAACACGGGTAACTTATGCAAGTAACCAGTGGACCTGTGTATTTGCCTTACGATCAACTGACCTGCACTGGTTGGATCAAGTTTGTGATGGGTCCTTGTTAGATTTGTAGTCTTTTCCAGTAACAATACAGCACAGTCCATCTCTCTCATTAGGTACAATGGCTTACATGGTGTAACAGCTATGTAATATCATGTGCTAGTGTTGAATCTACTTTTACTATTGACACCTCTGATGTTGTGTAGTGTGTGTGCGGCGCATACTGTATATGGTGTGCGCAGCTGTTCAGCACACCTATTCATGAGAGGCAGGCGTGCTAAAAACAGGAACGTGCCGTGAGGTACCTAAGAATATATGCGCTACTCAGAAGGCACATTTACAAATGACACCCCATAATATATTGCAGCTGGATTTTGACAGGCAGTACACCTGCTTTGATCACGCAAGGGCGTCAGTATACTTTGAGAACTCAGTGAACCAGTCACCTGCCAAAATAGATGTATGTGGCCTATGAATCCTTGCCAAATAAAAGACACCAAGCTATTTATACTGTACATTACATGAATCATTTGAGTGTTACTTTGACATGTTTTGATAACTCTGTGTCACTAAACAGTGCACATACTTGTGCATGCATGCACGCGCACGCACTTACACACATCCTCAACAATATAGGGCCCTCCCATTGACTTCCATTCATATTAACCCCAACAATGGCTAAAGAATGCTCAACTGTGCCCACACCAAAACAATCCCTAACCATAACCTGCCAGTGAGGAAATGTTTTTTTTATTTTATTTTACACCTTTACTTTTACTTTGGTTGGGCAGTCATGGGAAAGCGGTTAGGGTGTCAGACTTGTAGCCCAAAGGTTGACGGTTCGACTCCCGACCCGCCAGGTTGGTGGGGGGAGCAATCAACCAGTGTGCTCTCCCCCATCCTCCTCCATGACTGAGGTACCCTGAGCATGGTACCGTCCTGCCGCACTGCTCCCTAGGGTCGCCATTGAGGGCTGCCCCCTTGCACAGGTTTCGTTGTGTGCAGTGTGCACTTGCGTGCTGTGGAGTGCTGTGTCACAATGACAATGGGAGTTGGAGTTTCCCAGATAGGCTTTCACTTTCACTTTTACCAGTAACAACAAAACTACCAAGAAAAACACAGCTGGATTAATGGGCCCCACTGTGGAAAAACGCTTGCTTTGCCTTCGTCAAGATGAAACTTTGCGGCTGGAGTGCAGATGGAAGGATAGGAACTTCACGGCGACCAAGGCTTAGAAAAGTATTCGAGCTCTATTTATTTACTTCTGACACCAAAACAAATATGCACGAGGGCACAATGAACACGTTTTAACAGGACACGGCAGCGTTTCTAACTTACTCTGATACATCAGCAGCATCTAGCTACATTTTAACAAACTAAGACTGCGCAGAGCCATCTACCTTCTGGTCTTCAGCTGCTCCTTGTTCGCGCGCGCACCTGTCCGTCTCTGATTCTGAATCTCCCGTGCACCGAGTGACACGGACATTTTAAACACACCCTTCTCTTGGGCTAATTCACTAATTACATTCAATTATCCAATAGCTACACAGCTTCACAATTGCTGCCTACACTGCTCTTACCGTAATAGCCTACTCTGCTGCCGGTTTACAAAAATCACAAACACAAAAACAAAAGACAATTGCCCTGCGCACATATTACACATTCCCAAATCCCCGTGATATATGAATAAGTTGACCACATCATCAAAACAGTTTACACATTCAAATACACACGTTAAACCCAGTCTCCCCCCACAAGTCATTGATGCCCCCACGGTGCGCATTCCGCGATGCAGACATGACTGATGGAACAAAGTTCATCATGCGAAGTTCTCGGCCGCGAGCCTCGCATGTGTTGCAACTTTCGAGATCCGCGTGCGAGTGTATGTGTGCGTGTGTGTCTGTTCAGTCTATGAAGTTCATCCCACAAGCGTCAATTTTGTAAGTCATTAAAACCAGTGAGAAGGGTTAGACTACCTTCTCACACCCACAAAGTAGCATTTTCACCTTACATCTGGGACATCTGGCACCCCACAATGGCCGCTTGAGATCTTGGCTGCAAGCAATATGCATGCAGCCAACAGCCACATGTAGTCAGTACTAGTTTACTTTCTTAATGTCTTGCTCACACACACACACGGACACACACACGGACACACACACGGACACACACACGGACACACACACGGACACACACACGGACACACACACGGACACACACACGGACACACACACGGACACACACACGGACACACACACGGACACACACACGCACGCACACACGCACGCACACGCGCAGTGACTCACGTCGATGAGCTGCTTTACTTAGTGCTTCTTGAGGTTGCTGGAGATCTTAGCTGCGAGCAGTATGCATGCATCAGCATGCAGCCACCACTGGTTTAATGTCATGCTCACACACACACGCACGCACGCACGCACGCACGCACGCACGCGACTCAGTGACTCACGTCGATGAGCTGCTTGACTTCGTGCTTCTTGAGGTCGCTGGAGATCTTGGCGGCCAGCAGGACGCAGGCGGCTGACACCAGTTTGCGGTTGTGCTTGTTGAGGCGGCCCTGCAGCACCAGCTTCTCAAAGTAGACGAACGCCATCGCCACGGAGACCGGCTGCAGACCACACTCCTCGCTCACTGCACGCATCTCACGCTTCAGACTGGAGAGAGAGAGAGAGAGAGAGGGGGGGGGGGGTGAGAGAGAGAGGAGAGGGGATGGAGAGAGAGAGGGGGGGGGGGGGGGGGGGGCAGAGAGAGAGAGAGAGAGAGAGAGAGAGAGAGAGAGAGAGAGAGAGAGATGGCAAAGGAGATGAGATGAGAGAAAGATAAAGGTTGGGTTAAGTGAAAGCAGCAGAGATAGGATAAAGAAGGGTGTACAAGGGTGCACAGAGAGAGAAGAGGAGGAGATGAGAGGAAGAAAGAGATAGGGGTTGATGTGTGAGATATACGATGAAGTGTATGTGTGCGAAAGAGAGAGAGAGAGAGAGAGAGAGAGAGAAAAGGGCCGTACACACACGTCGCTGCCAGTGATTTTGTTTACTGGTTGTCATGGTTCCCGCTGTCCGCGCCAATAACGTCCGTACGAAACAAAATGTAGGCCTGCGCTGTTTAACGTTGATCGTGTGCTGTGCACAACCATGCATATGAGCCTTTGATGGTGTACACTGTATGTATTTTCCTCAACACTTTTAACCAAAGTGTGATGGCGTGCAGAAGTTGGGTGGTCAGAACACCACAGGGGCAACGTCACCTGTCAATAATCTGTATTCTGCATTCCAATTGGTTACTCGCTTAACTCGCGTCGCTCGAAGATAAAATAAATTTATCTCGGAACCCGCCCACATCGCATCGCTTGTACTCTCCTCGCATACTCGCCAGCGAGACTCGCTGGAACACGTAGACATTCGATTGAGTTCATCAGCTGAGCGAGTAACTAGCAGCGACGTGTGTGTACGGCCCTTAAGAGATAGAGAGAGAGAGAGAGGAAAATGTATCACTTTGATTGTGTGTGTGTGTGTGTGTGTTGCGAGTGGTTGTGAAGGAGTGCTGTAAGGAGAGGCCTTGCTATTTGGAGGTTAATGTGCTGTACCACTGCACTACTTCTACTGTAGTTCCAGTCATCATGCAAACAGCCTCGGGTAGTTAAGTTATACAACAGCATCTTAGAGCCTGCCCATTACCTCCTCTGTGTAATACACTACACCATAATCTTACACAAAGACGGGCCGGCTGAATGGAGGTACGGTGAAAGCAGCACAGCACAGTCCTGACCATCTCCATCTGCCCACTACTATGGGGCATTTCTGTAGCCCTCTGAATGAACACCCCCTGGACCCCATCAAAATCCTCCCAACGCCCCCCTGACTTCACCCCCCGTATTAAAAAATAAATAAGACTACAATTAACTTCCCCCCAATGGCAACTAGGCGCCGCCCCGTTTCAGCTGTGTCCTTCTTGATGCCCCCCCCCAGGGCTCCCCAACACCCCCGAGGGGGGTTATAGAGTCCCCGTTGAGAAACACTACTCTAGCCTGTCATTGTTATTTTTTCCTATCACGGTTTGCTTCAGTAACTGCATTTGTATGGTGAGGAACTGAGGCCTTTTTTACTGTACTATGCTGAATTTGGCCCGAGGCGAGAGGGATATGCACTAAGTAAAGAATATTAATGTGACTGTGGTGAATGGGAGGCATTGTACTGTGCTGTAAGCGGCTCCAGTGTCCTTAAGTCTTTACGCTGGTGCTTTATGCCCCGAGGTAAGCCGCGGTTGAGTCCGGCTCAGGTCACTTTATGACCCTCTGCTGTGACAGGCACTACGTTAAGGCCACACTAAGTAGTTTTTATAACCTTTTTCAGCAGGGTGAATGCAATGGCACGGCTGAATTTGCTCTACTGCTCTCCTGGATCAGAATCGCACTAAAGCAGGACAAGAGGGACAAGAAGGCGTTTCTCCTGCCCCAGTAGGAGTCAAATCTGCACTAGGCCGGCCATAGATGACAATGACTTGAAGGGGAATTTTGAAGTGTTTTTTTGCACTTCCAATCGCCTTCCAAAGAAATGGGACACCCTACACTTTCACGTGAATGCGCAAAAGCGAGTGTAAGGGGTAAAAATGAGTGGAAGTGGTAAAAATGGGACGCAGCCAATGACTTGCGATTGCTTAAAATAATTTTTAAAGTGCCTAAAATGCACTTGCAAAACATGACTGTTGTTAATGCAAGAAATGGGTCTTTGCAGTAAGGGCAAAATATAACAATGCAAATGTCAGTAGTGGCTGTGGTGAAGGGTATGTCCGTAGTCTAGTACGTACCTTCTGATCTTGCTGAGGGTGAGCTTGATGTGGGGGAATTTCTCTCTGAAGGTCTCGTTCATGTCCTTCTTCAGGTCTGAGGGCTTCACATACTCAATTATAGTGGTCTGAGGAAGAGGAGGATATAGATCAGAATTAGGA
>NC_085866.1:30345518-30390518 GCF_034702125.1 Engraulis encrasicolus | reverse complement strand
CACAATCAGGGCTCTTAATTGGGGTGGCAAATCATATTTCTGGGGGGGCAAATGCCACCCCCTGCCACCCCTTAAAACCGCCCCTGCCAGTAGGTGGCAAGAGGTGTTTTATTTGTGCCACGTGTGCCAGCCAAGAGGCAGGTTGAGGCTGGTCTAATTCTAATTAATACTGCAGTGCAGCACCCTGGGAGGCGTTAATAAATGGAAGAATGCCACACTCTAAATATGGATTGGTCAGCAACTCACACAATAGGAGGCTTTGTTGGGGTGCGGAAAGGGGGGGTGCTTAACCGTAAGCCCCCAAATTCATAATATCAGCCAAGCTGCTGCACAATTGAAGTACACCCTTGGCAGTAGAGCAACTGCAACGCAAACACATTCTTCCTAGAATGAAGAGGCTTGGTGGCTTAGTGGTGGCTTAGTGGTAAGTAAATATCCACAATAGGTTACAAATAGAAAAGATACAGGAGGCTACTAAAACAAAAAGAAGTTCAAAAAATAATAATGATTTTGATCACAATGATCCATGATGATGGTTTGAAGCACTGTCATATCACTCATATCATGTGGTAGTTCTCTGAACTAAAGGGTAACTACTAGGGTTACAGAACTTTGAAAGGGCGTGTCACTATTCTGCCTTCTTGCACTGTGTTTGTGGCTCTGCATATCACGATGCACGGTCATCTGAAGGGATACTATATTTGTCGCTGTGAAGAACACATTGTTTACATAGCACATGGACTATGCAAGTTCCCTAAGCACTTCTTCTGGATAGCATTTGTAGTAGAAAAATATCCAGCACATCCCCGTCCATTACACTTTAGCATTCCATACATTTTTGTATTAACCTTCTGCTTCTTCAGAGCCTTCTCAGGTGAGAAGGACTGAACGACCGAAATGTTATGAGCAATAAAACTGCGAGTGTAATGGCCAATCTGTGTGATGTTGGGCTATTCCTTTGAATCACAACCTTGCATTCGTTATTGAGGTGTGCAGAAGCATTCTCTGGTTAACATTTTTAAGTCTCAAAAAGAGATCAAGCTGCCTATACGGTAGCTTCCAGCCCCTTAAATCACCAAGAGCTCTAAGAATCTTACAGTTCATAGCTGCAGTGGGGGTCTTTCAGCTGCTTTGATTATTTCTAATTTTCATTTTAACCTACTTTTTATGTTTTGTTTGTTTTTTTAGTCTAGTCTTGTCTTTGTGTACTATTGTAATTGTCTGTCCAAGTGTTAATTGTACTCCCAAAACGCAAGCAAAATTCCCTTCGGAGCATTAAAGGTGTATTCATATTCACCATGACCTGGATAGAATATTTTAGACACTTGGTCTCTACAATCAGGATGCACTCTGAGGGGGTCTCACCTTGCCGAACGCCCCCAGCTCCACCCCCTCCAGCCCGGGCACTGTGTCGGGGACCACCCCTGACATGTTCCTCGGACGCGGAGGCTCCAACTTGGGATCACTAGGAAAAGGGGGGAAAAACATCAAATAAAACTAACATTAATTAAATAAAAGCCACAACAAAAACATAGCAAAACATAATAACATCATGCAGAAAAAGGCAAAAACATAAATAAGAAAAAAGAAAATAAGATAACAAAAGAACAGAAGGAAAAAATAAAATAAAAGAGGAAAAAGGAAAAAGAGGAAAACACAGTGAGGGTTAGGCAGAGAGAGGAAGGAGGAGTGCCACAGCGAGGAAGGAAGCTGTTGTTTCTCAGATCCTACCTCAGGCCATCAATCTATTATTGATGCCAAAAACAAGAAGACATCGCAGCAGAAATCGCAGCAACAAATTCAACTGCTCGGAATTTTTAGAGGTTTTTACGACTGTGTCTGTTTGTGCGTAACATTAAACATGAAGAGGGCAATTACAATGAATTATATTACAGCCTTAAGGTGTTCTTCATTTCAGTGCTTCATTTCAGAGTTGTGCAAATTTGAAGTGCACTTCCACACATCCTGACTGACATCCAGTTTTTTTATGATCTCAATTAAAAATAAGTTACTCATTTCAAAGTCTTAAACTGAGCACAAGTTCAACCGAAATTTAAGTCTGCCTCCGTTAATTTCATGTCTGAATTTGTAAAGCCCCCCCACTACACACATACTCACACACCTTACAGGACAAATGAGACGTGATATCAAATTGCCCAGTCAGAGATGCCAAAAATTGACCTACAGTGGTGGATTGGAGTGGTTCATTTCTATCACAGCATAATGGCTTAACGGAGCTTTGGTATAGTCCCAACCAAACTAGATCTTCTTTGTTAGTAGGGTTACATGCAATACACAGGCTTTACGCGCATGACACATTCATCTTTTTTTTAGCGACAAAAGGAAAGAATAGCGAGCGCTCTATAGTCTTTACTCCAGGTTGAAGGGATGCATCTGGTTATTCCTTTTAGGGCTTGGCAGAATTTTTTTTTTGGACTCAGATCCTCGGGTTGGTGTTTCGCGTTTATTTGAAACAGACTGCCTTTCTGATTGCAGAGTATAAAAACAGTAAAGGTAATGTGAATGTGACGGAGACCTGCACCAAAAAAAAAAGAAAAAAGCTCTGAGGTAAACCACTTCTGGTTAGTCGAGTACACAGAAAACAAGCCAGCCTTTCCTTCCTCCTCTTCCTGCAGGGATTAAAGCAAAAAAAAAGTCATCTGACTGAACTTTTTTACCGGTTAGGTACCCGATCGAGTATCACTCCGTAACCCTACGAAAACCAATGTAGCCAGGCTTTGCCCTCATAACAAAACATACACTGGTTTTATGCAAGGAATGGTGCCAGAGCCAGCACTAGGCATAGGCAGACAGGGCAGTCGCCTAGAGCAGAATAGACCTATGTCTTTAGGGCGCCAGTAATACCAAAAAGTGCCACAAAATCAGAACTTCAGCCAACATAAAACTTTACACTTTACATTAACAATGAATATTCATTATACACTCAGTAGGCCTATATACACTCTCAGTATGAATGTACCTGTAGGTACTAGATCAGATGTGCTCAATCAGATGTAGGCCTACAATGCTATGTTTACAGATGCCAATTTCTAAATACAAGAAAAAGGAAAGAGGGAAAGGGGGCAGGCCTAGGCCACCAGATTGACTAGAACTGGCTGAGAATGGAGGGATAATGGATATATCAGACTGCAAACATTGAACTGCAATTTGGGGCATGTTTTGGTTATTTCCTCTTATTTCTACCCATTGTTTATGAATTGTTCACAACATTATGCAGAATGGATTCACAATGAGTGTTGCTTCAAAATGGTCTAGCTGATATCACAGAATTATTGACTTGGAATTGCAATGCGTTGATACAGTGATCCCATTATGGTTTTTTTTTTGTAGTAGTAGGCTATATTTTGTCTTTCCCATCAGAATGGGCAAACACTGTTCTGGTGAAAGCACTGGTGCGCATTGCTTGCAGTATTTCTGACATTTAAAAAATAATGCACTGGTCATAGCAATCAGAGGGAGAAAACTAGTTTTTGGTTATTTTGTATGATTTTCACTATTCATCCTGTTACAGATAACTTCAGGGTGCGGTAGTCTACCTCTTGTGTTCTACCGTTATGAAAACCTATGGCTACCGGTACTTTTTTGCTTCTCGATGTGCGGTGACAGGCACACGCTTACCATTGATTTAAAAAACGTCCCCGATTCCTACACGCACCCGTGTTCTCTCCTACAAGCTGACACGACACAAGCAGACACGACACAGTCACAGACGTCTATCGAAAGTAACACACTTTCCAAAGCTTGTCGCGTAACTTTCCACTCGAATCAAGGCAAATCACCCACCTATCAGTCTTGAGTGCGCAAATAACTGAACTCAAACGAAGCGTATAGTCCGAGAAGATGGGCACAGACGTTGAGCCACTCAAAAACAAGCACACACACAACTGTTGCTGCACACTATTCCAGTTAGCAAAAATAGCATCACAGTAGCCTACAACAAGCCTTGAAAGTGAAACAAACACCGAAACGGCATTTATTGACCATGAGTCCACCCATCAGAACACTGCTTCCCAGAACAAGACATAAAATATTGGCTCTGCCAGGGATACCCTCCGTGACCCCTGTAAAATGCAACCCATTTTTAACGTATTTCTTAAATATATATCGACAACAACAAAGTTAATATGCTATGATTACAGGTGAGAAGTTGTCAACAACTAGAGCCAGTTCTACACGTAGCCAGTCAAACGCGCTAAAATTTGAGGATGAAACGCATGGTATTACGCATGGTATATCCTAGCTAGCTGCCAATGATAGCCGTCCCATTGGGGCTATGAATAATGTTAGTAAAAGTCACAATGCCTAAAAGGAAACCCCTTCATGAAAAGGACATCATGCGCAGTCGAAGTAAACTATTCTTATTTTTCTAACTATCCATCACGGCAGGTGCAATGATAATGGGAACATACGTGTCCTACCTTCTTCCAGCTATGCATTCCATGCATATGCATTATTATTAGCCCATATTGGAATATCAGTCCAACTCGTTTAATGATGGTCATTGCACTTTAAAGACATAGTATTACACTTATTTTCTTTTCTGCCATCAGCAACAATGTTGGCTATTTGTTTTTTAATCTCTCGCGCTGATTTGTTGACCACTCGTGTACTTTTTTTTTTTTTTTTTTTGGAACACGGAAGACTATGGCTGAAAACTACTGAGTGAATCTGTTGTATGACACCACCGGTGGTGGCGTGTATAACTAAATCCGTACACCAAACACACCTTTCCTCCCCTTCTCATGACCAGGAGAGCTCTGGATTTGAGTTCAGTTGGAAAGTAAAAATTGTAAATTAATTGACATGAATTATAAGGACGGAAATCCGTCCAAACGAAAATCCAGTTGACGGAAATCCGTCATAGCGACGGAAAACTTTAATCCCTCTTCCTGTCACATACTGCAAGATGGCGTGCAAGATGCTGCGTTAGTTAGTGAAGACCAAAGAATGTAGATTGGATAAGAAGTATCACTCAGTGGAAAATGCATTGGCCACGGTGTAGTATGGAGTTGCTTAAATACCATACTGCAAGATGCCGTGCAAGATGCTGCGTTAGTTAGTGAAGACGTTTTGTTGTGCCGTGTTTTTTTTTCCTGTGTGTTCGAACATGTTTTGTGTTGAATCATTACCTTGTTGTAAGGGGTGGTTATGGTGCATTCTTTTGAAACTCGGTTGTCGGAAACCTTGACCTCCGCCTCGGGAAAGTGCAGAATAACGGATACTTCACTCTGGGTTACGAAACACAAACTCGGAGTACTTCTGTGTACTCCGAGTTCGCTAAACATTAGTTTTTTTCAGACATTTGTATTGTCTGCAGCTGTTGCAATAGAACGCATTCACAACGGATGTCTGGAGAACGAACTCTGGTTCACCGACAATCGAGTTTCAAAAGAATGAGCCACTATTTTCTGTTGTGTGGTGTGGTTAGTGTAGTCTGTACCTGAAGTCATAGCTCTCTCCATACGGTAGAACAGAGAAAGCTGCACACAGAGACCGCTTGGCACATATCAGCACAATCCTGCAGAACACACATACATACATACACACACCAAAACACAAATACAGCACGTAGACAACACGTACAGACAAAACAACAAAGAGCGTCATTCCTCAGCCAAATGCATCCACACCACAATGGCGCAAAAACACAGACCATCATCATAGTAGCTACGGTAGCTCTTGCTATGTAGCTTGGCCATACAACAAGTAGCACTACTCTCTATAAAGACATGCAGCATCACCAACGAAAACTAAGGAGAGACGAACCAAAACAAGTAGAGCAGTAGACAAGAGTAGTACCAGAGAGTGTTGTTGAACAGAATGCAATACATGCATCTTTGGTAGTACTCCTCTACAAAGTCTACTCTACTACAGCACTACTCTACTAGCTCTACTAACACATGCAGCATTGCCCACCACAACAACTACGAAACAAACAAACAAACCAAAACAAAACAAAAACACTCCAGCATCATCACATAGCCTGTTTACATCTGCATCATATTAGTGACCAGATTCAGCTCTGGCCATCCCAGGGTACTACTAAAAAAAAAAGGTTAAAAAGGTGCACCCGCCGTGTAATATTTTTTGTAGTTTATTTCCAGAATTCATGCTGCCCACAAAAATGCTACCTTTTTCATGAATACTTACCACGACTACCAAATTTTAAGCATTCATTATGACTCAACAGAGACAGACATAGACATTTTAGCTGCAAAACTTACTATACTTTGGTTATACCAGTAAATATTGGTGTATTATTTAGTACATATTCATGAAAAGATCAAATTTGCTAATGGGCAGCACAGTTTCAATGAGCAGCATAGTTGCAGTACCCATTCTGGCCACGTTCTACACAGTGCACCTCTAAGTAATAACCCTAGCCAAGTTAACCAACAGGGAAGTAGTAAACCTGCTAACAGATAGTCCACAGGTGTCATTTAGCTAACACAATGAGGACTCCAAGCTCTTCTATTAGATGATTTAAATACCACTACCTGAAGGTTAATTTAGCCTGGTTTACTAGCTTACTTAGCCAGGTTCTTGGAATACTCCCCAGAAAGTAAGCACCCGCTACTCCATAATATCCATTTCAGCCAGTTCACTCCTCCTGCTCCTGCTTGTCCCTACGGTAGATGAGCTCATTAGCGTAGGATCACAGGTGTGTGTTGTCTACAACAGCAGAGGGAGTAGCTAACCCGTAGCAGGACCTTCTCTCTCTCAATCCAATCGGTCCTCCTCTGTGACTGCTAATCTGACATGTTAGACGTGTTAAAGCAATACTAAGTGGTTTTACTCTTGGTCTGCCCGCCAAACAGGTTGACAGTGGATTTCTACCTCACTCACACAGAAACATATTAGGGACAGTGTGGTTACTAATGACTTTGGCCACATATTTGAGGCTTGAGTAAAAAAAAGAAAACGACTTATTGTTGCTTTAACACAGTTGAAGAGAACCACTCAATCCAATCCTTAGTCAACCCTGAACACTCAGGGCCATCCCTGCCGACCTACAGCACAAGAAGTGTCTCTCGCCAATCGTTCACCTCAGCACCAGCTGTCAACAGTACCAAATGAATACATACAAGGACTCATCTCCGGCCCTGCCAAGCCAAGCCCAAGTCCTGGGGCCTCATGTACAAAGACTTCCGTAGATTCCCTACTAAATCTTTGCGTAACTGAAAATCTGAAAAAATGCATTTGCACCTGAAAATCTCAAATCAGTCAATGCACAATCACTCAGGTTTTCATGACGATTCATGTGGTATGCCTGACTGCACATGAAATTTAGTACACATGCACTTCATGCTAAGTCTGTATTATTAAGCTTACATCTGAAAATTTGTGTGAAAAGTTTTTTTTGTGGCCAAGTAAGTTTTGTACATGAGGCCCCTGGACACTGCTTATGTAACAAGTCATCGGCCACCCCCACCACACACACCCCCATCCCCACAGCCCACACACACACACCCAGAGTCTTATACAATTACACCCACCCCGACCCGCTAATCTGGGGAGCTCGCTCATTGGCTATCTGTCCAGTCGAGACTCTTGACAACCGGAGTGTCCTTGACGATGAATAGAATTATGTCATCAGCTCATTGCTCCGCTCCCCGTGATTGGTCAACGCAATGAAACAAACAAATACATGGAAGACTAAAAAAAATGAAGCAAATCACTAGTCATAAACATCTATTGTGTAATGCACCGAAAGGGGACTGGCTTGCTCCAAAACATTGGGAAAGGGAACAGTGCAAATGAGAAAAAAGTCTTTTTTGCGACTGTGACTGCCCATTACATCTATTCGCATCAAACTAACGCTTTACATTTCTTAAATTAACTGGGTTGAAGCACTCCAGGCTTGAGTGCGTATTAGATACTTATGTAGCGTACACTTGGCTTTGCATGGCCCGAAGACAAACAAATAAATCACAGGGCGGGACGCATCTGTTACTGAGGCGGTGGGGTGACCCTTTTCCATCTGCAAATAGCGTCGCCGCTGACGACATCATATTTCACACCCCAATTTCACACTGACACATTTATGCAACGTTTAATCAGCGCTAGGTTGGCCTGCTACCAAGAAAACAGCTATACATGTGTAGGCTCTGTGTGTGTGTGTGTGTAGGTGGAATAATTGACGTACAGTACTTGGGAAAAACACAGAAACACATGGGAGAGCCATGAGGGAAATTCAGACCAAATCAATGTAAAATCCCTGCTACAAATTTGATAAACTCCAATCAGCTCCAAATCAGTTGAATGTAATGAGCACCCTCGACAGGTACAGTACATGAGGGGGTCCAATCTAGTCAACAACTAGATGACCAACGACAGTCAGCCATGTTGGAGGGAAAGCATGGCAGGCATTTTATAGCACTTTTATGAACTTGGGAATTGACCCCATTTGCTCACATTCCCAGGGTATCTGCACATTTTTGATCACCCAATTTAATCATTTTTAAGATCGTTTTAAGACCGCCGTTGAGAAAAATTAAGACCACCGAGTGGGGTGTGTCTGTGTGTGCATTATAATATTACTATTGGTATGGGTACATTGCTATAATGTAATGTAATACATATAATAAAAATACTATATGATTATTGTGTTACCGATTTAGTTTCGTTTAGATTAGTTCTGCTCCTGACACACTTTGGTGACACACTCTGGTTGAGGGGAGGGAGTTGGATGATGTGTGTCTGGTTGAGGGGAGGGAGGTGGATGATGTGTGTCTGGGTGAGTGTTTGGCTGAGTGTGTATGCATGGGATATTCCATTTCAGTTCGGCACTCCCTCATTGCTCCAAGGTGGTGCGGTGCGGTGGGGTGGGGTGGGGTGCTGTGGGGCACTGCTATTTTCAGATGAGTAGCCTCACTGGCGTTTGATGCTTATCAAGAGAGTGACTTAATTCCCGTGAGGAGGAAGAGGAGGAGGAGGAAGGTAAGAAGGAAAGACGGGGTAAAAGACATGAAACAAGAAAGAGACACAGAAAGGAGGAAAGACAAAAAGAATGAAAGGCAAAAGAATGAGAGACAGAAAGAAAGAAAGAAAGAAAGAAAGAAAGAAAGAAAGAAAGAAAGAAAGAAAGAAAGAAAGAAAGAAAGAAAGAAAGAAAGAAAGAAAGAAAGAAAGAAAGAAAGAGAGAGAGAGAAACAAAAAGACATAAGGAAGGAAAGACAGAAAAAAGGCAGAGGGACAGAAAGAAAGAAAGAAAGAAAGACAGACAGACAGACAGACAGACAGAAAGAAAGGACAGAAAGAAAGGACAGAAAGAAAGAAAGAAAGAAAACGCTTTTCTCATCATGCACGACCGCACATGGGCCAACCTGTTCTCCTGTGTGTGAGTCTGTTAAGGGGTCCTAAGTGAGTTAGCCGTAAGTGTTAGACCATCACTTGTGACTTCATTATTAGATCAGGGATGAGAGAGACGCTCGGTGGGACTTGTTGCATGGCATCACCTCTGATGATGACGGCATGTTGAGTGCCGCACCTCAGAATCAGACGCCTCAGGGCACAGAGACCAGAAACCAGCTGCCACAGGACGGCAGGTCACACTAGCACTTTGTGGTGTCTGTGTCTGTGTGTGAGTGTGAGTGTGAGTGTGAGTGTGAGTGTGTGTGTGTGTGTGTGAGTGTGAGTGTGAGTGTGAGTGTGAGTGTGTGTGTGTGTGTGTGTGAGTGTGTGTGTGAGTGTGTGTGTGAGTGTGTCTCCCGATATCGGTGTGTGAAGATTCCAAGATGTGTCTTGCTACCTTTCTCGCGGGCCGTGGATTTAGTCCGGCAGCCAAAAGCCAAATATCAGCCGAACCCAGTTTCGTCTGATAAAGTTTTTTTCTTTGCAGTTTGTGGTTGCTTAAGGTGTACCTATTAAGATTCCAGACGATGCCCGGTGATATCCCTTGAGCATTTTCAGATATTGAGCCTTTTATGCTTGATGTGCTGCAGCCATAGATTACAACAGTGTTTGGCTCCCAATTCATGTCATGCTGACCAAATACCCTATACCATACTTATTTTGTGTTTGTTTACATGGTAGGATGTGTATAAGAACAGGTGGTGAGGTATGGACATCAGTGGGGGTGGGGTCATGCATGTTTGGGGGCGGAGCATTCACCCAAAAAGCCTGATTTTCCAAGTCGGAGACACAAAGGCCAACATTTCGCCAAACGTGGCTTTATATCTCATAGTGGGTTGTTTGGTTTTGCTGTTTGTAGTTGTCCAACACTTACCCATCAGGATAAGAGTGGGTGATGTGCCAATTTCTGATATTAACCCTTTCATGTTGATTTCGCTGCAGCCATAGCCCGCAAGCTTTTGACAGCTTCATAACTGCACTATGATTAACCATAGAGCATTCTGGGTGGTAGGCCTGCCGCATCAAAGTGGAGAAAGAGTCCTCGTACCAAATAAAATTTAGACAATTACATAACTAGCTGTTTTTCAAGCAGAAATATGTAACATTTAGGCGAATATTGGTGGTGTCAGCTCAGACATACCCAGAAAGGATTAATAATTCAACACAGAATTTCACCATTTCATACATTGCTATTTACTCTTCCTGTGCTGTTGTAACACAAAATAAAAATTGTAAGTAATAATTACACAATTTTTGGCTGATTATTTGTTTGCCTACAAAGTACATAATTTCAGTGGTGGTCGTATTAACATGGAAAGAGATAAAATTAAAAATGTAAATCCACAAAATTACATTGTAATTGACCTTTTACCAGCCCATGCCATATCAGGGTGTGACACTGTGGCATCCTATTTTGGTATTGGTAAAGGCTTTGTTATCAAGACCCTAAAAGCTGGATATCCATTGACATCAATTGGTAATGTGCTGGCACCATTCCAACAACTTTCCAGTGAGGCCACTAACTTTGAGTCGGCATGTTATGGCATTCCAGACAGTATCAGCATGTCACATACAAGGTTGGTGGTATGGGGAAAAAAGAATGGGAAAGGTCATTTTTCTTCACCTAACCTGGCTGCTCTTCCACCAACAACAGAGGCATTTCTTGAGAATGTGAAAAGGGCTCATTTTCAAGCAATATTGTGGAGGACATTGGTTCACACTCCACCTGAACTATCTCCTGAAGCATTTGGATGGACGAAAGACCCATGCAACAAAGCACTGATACCAATAAGTGTTCCAGAAAATGTCAAAGTGGCACCAGACTACATTTTACAGATGATCAGATGTGGTTGCAAGAGTAAAAGCCCCTGCAATTGTAAGAAATGTAGCTGTGCTGTAAACAGTGTGCCTTGCACCATTTTCTGTGCATGTTTTCGGCTGGGATGCTGCCGAACCAATGTTGCGTGTAGTGTATATAATGTAGGCTATAGGTGTTTTAGGTGTTAAGGACTCTGTATGTTGTATAGGTGTAGACAGGTCTTTCTGTGCGAATTTAAATGCATGTACATGTCTTATTTGATGGCTTTATGGACTTTTAAGTGATCATTTAATACCAGTCAGGATACACTGGATTGACTTAATTTTTTGACTCAACAGTATGTATAGTGTATAGCTGTTTTCCTATGTTTAGACCTCTCTCTCTCTCTCTCTCTCTCTCTCTCTCTCTCTCTCTCTCTCTCTCTCTCTCTCTCTCTCTCTCTCTCTCTCTCTCTCTCTCTCTCTCTCTCTCTCACTGTCTCACTCTCCCTCTTTCTCTCTCTCTCACTGTCTCTGAGCGTGCGGTACTGTATGTTGCAGTGTATATAGGTCTTTCTGTGTAAATTTAAATGCATGTACAGATCTAATTTGATGGCTTTATGGATTTAAGTGATCATTCAATACCAGTCTGGATACACTGGATGTATGTCATTTCTTTACTCATCTTTTGGAACAGCCAACGACTGCTCACCAGTTACCCCCACACTCTGTTGTCTTTTTTTTTTTTGGGGGTGGGGGGTGTTCTTTTATGTTGGCTATTTGTGGTAGGCTACCTACCGGCGATGTTGTGCATGTACAGTTGTGCTCATATGTTTACATACCCCAGCAGAATAAACGCTTTCTCTGCGATTTCTCACAAAATATGAAGGATTACACAAAACCTTTTTTTTCACTCATGGCTAGTGACTGGCTTAAGATATTTATTAGCAATATTCTGTGTTTACTCTTTCAAAAGCATGATCACAACCCAAACTACCCAAATGACCCTGTTCAAAAGTTTACATACCCTAGTTTCTGATGCTGAATATGGCCCTGTTTAACATCAGGGACCGCTCTAAATTGTTTGTGGTAGTTGTGGATAAGGCTCTTAATGTTCTCAGATGACAAAACAGCACATTCTTCCTGGCAGAATGGTTGTTTCCTATAATATCTTTGGGTGTCTTGCTGGAACCTCACATTTGAGGTTTCCCCTGAGTGGCTCAATGATGTTGAGATCAAGAGAGTGAGATGGTCGCTCAAAAACCTTCATTTTATTCTTTCTGAAGCTAATGACGGGTTGATTTGGCTTTCTGTGTCGAAATATTGTCATGTTGGCACTATTGGAATTTCAATTCAGAAATGCAATATGAGGGGGTTTAGTTGAAATCAAGCCATTGGACAAGGGAATCATTGCATTGCAATGATCATTGCAAGGAAATTTGTTCAGGAGACATAGGACAACCAAAAATAACTTCAGGTGAAATATAGGACAACATGAAAAAATGTTTTGAACTGTACAGCAAAGAGGCACTTGAGGAAAGATGGGCTGTTGGGGGTTGCCAGGAGGAAGCCATTACTACAAAAATGCAAACATGTTATTTTGCATATTATACACCAAATAGCACAGTGAGAAGCATCAAAATGCCTGTGACAAAGTCATTTGGAAAAATGAGATCAATATGGAACTTTTTTAGGCCACTATTAACAGTACCATTTGGAGAACAGTCAATGGAGCCTATGATGACAGTTACACCATACCCTTCTGTGAAACATGGTCATGGACCACTGATTTCATGGGGACATTTGAGTTACAAATGCATTATACTTTTGATCCATACTCGCAGAATGATGAATACATTGCCCTGTGAAAAATACTGGAGGAAACTTGACACACATCAGCCTTGAAACTGCACATGGTCCATTGTTTGGACATGCCAACATGACAATATTTCAACACAGAAAGCCAAATCAACCCATCACTAGCTTCAGAAAGAATAAAATGAAGTTTTTCAGCGACCATCTCACTCTCATGATCTCAACATCATTGAGCCATTCAGGGGAAACCTCAAATGTGATGTTTCAGCAAGACACCCTCAAATATTATAGGAAACAACCATTCTACCAGGAAGGATGTGCTGTTTTGTCATCTGAGAACATCAAGAGCCTTATCCACAAAAAACACAAACAATTTAGAGTGGTCCCTGATGTTAAACAGGGCCATATTCAGCATCAGAAACCAGGGTATGTAAACTTTTGAACAGGGTCATTTGGGTAGTTTGGGTTGTGATCATGCTTTTGAAAGAGTAAACACAGAATATTGCTAATAAATATCTTAAGCTAGTCACTAGCAATGAGTGAAAAAAAAGGTTTTGTGTAATCCTTCATATTTTGTGAGAAATCGCGAAGAAAGCGTTTATTCTGCTGGGGTATGTAAACATATGAGCACAACTGTATGTTGCTCATGATGTCACAATCCATTCCATACTTTACAGTCTTATTCTAAGCAATGTTGTGAATGTTTTTACTGAGGCATTTCTTGATTTGTCATTCATGACCTGATTTATATAACTAAATGCATAAAAATAGGCCGAAATCGCATTTTTTTAAGGTTATTAGCAGTATTTTCTCTGTACCTGGATAACAAAAGGAGATAGCCACAATTAACCACAGTAAATATTCTTGTATGTACAATATTAACAAAATAAAAAAGGAATTTTGAAGCTGGCATTTTCAGGTGGTCAGATTCATTGCATCAAAATATATGCAAATTAGTGCATATTTAATTAGATATTGCCTAATTTGCATATTTAAACATTAAATTACAGAAAACTTGTAATACATTTTTTTCTCCAATTCATACGAGTAATCATCTGATAAAGTTTCATATTGATATCTGCAAGTTAAAAAAATGACCCTATTCACCTACAGTGTCTCGCCTTTTGTGGGATTGCTGTTATGAAAGGGTTAATTATTACCCCATATTGGGTTTGTTTCAATAAGGGCAGTGTTAAGGCAGTCCAATGTGAATGTTTTTCAGGTAATAGTAGCAATTTGGTACATTTTGTAACATTATTCACAGTAATATTAGGTGTCTTTAGTTTTTTAATTTGATAATTTTTCATAATTTGCATTTATGGGACAATAAAGGCTCAAAATCTGGAAATGCTCAAGGGATATCACCGGGCATCGTCTGAGATCTTGAAGACTTGCCTAAAATCTATCAGATAAAGCAAAAAAAAAAACTTTATCAAAGAAATCTGGGTTCAACCCCACGGCTCCCGGACTAATTGTGTCCGTTTCACCTAATCCTTCTTTTCATTCAAACCTGCACACACAAACACACGCATACACTAAAGCACCCACCTGCTGCCGCGGGTATCATACTGCCTCATGTTCTTGATGAAGTGGACCTTCTTGCCAGACTTGGGCCCAGGGGAGCTTGGAGGGTTTCGTGTACTGTTACTACAAAAGAAGAAGAAAAAAAAAAAACGGATAAGAAAAAGGTCACCAACTTCATTGTCTCCAGGTAACATGCTCAAGATATCTATTTTTTAAGATTTGACATAAAACTTTCTCTTTCTGGTCTGGCGCTGGTAGCCACAAACATTGTCATTCCATTATAATTTTTTTTTTCAAAAAAAAGACCTGAAAGCTGTCTGGCAGCTGCCAAAATTCAGAGGGCACGGCCGAAGTCAAGAACCAAAATGTTTAAGCTTACTTTGTAAAAAGAAAAAGTAATTTCACAAAGACAGTGGAGATAAACTGACTTTTCACTCAACCAGACTTTCTCACTTACAGTAGTTCAATCAGTCAATCTATCTGTAGATCATTTGCTGCCTCAAAGTCATTTCCCATTTTGGTAAAAACTAAGTAGTAGGCTAGTGTAGTATTTTGCCTTATTTTAGGGACAGATGATTTTGCCTGGCATCAGCGGAAGTAAGCCCAACACAGAGACTGGCATCAGAATAGTAAGGGATGAAATTGAGTTACGTAATGGGTATTAATCTGCTGGGCAGAGCATACTTGGAAACCAGGTTGCTGGGTTAGTCAATTAAGGACAAAAAAATAAAGGTTTACAACGCTGACCTTAAAGCGGATTTGATTTTCTTTAATCAAGAGCGGGAGTGCAGTAACTTGTTTCGTAAGAGTCACCCCACTCGACAACTTTACAACGTAACAACTGACATAGGCAGTTGCCTTCAGTGAACCAAAAATAACAGTAACCAAGCAAGCATCCAGCCGCAAAATCCAGGGTCGCTATGACTACAAAAGGGACAATGGCTGTTTGCTTCCCTTATGGAACACCTGGCCGAACAGGTGATGTGCAAAACGCACATTGAATTGACCACAGACTCTGCTGCAAGGTAGCCTACTTTATGTCTAAAATCTTACGTGCCGAGATAATAGGTGGATAGGAAGCTTCTGCAGTATGTAGGCCTACTTTGACTTCACTACTCAAAGACAAAATGGAAACATACTCATTGCATCAAATTAGTTTTTTTTTTTTTAAATGACAGTCTATCACAAGTCTTATCTGGGAGGTCTAGATCCTTGACTGCCTGAAAATTGGTTTGCCAAAAAATCATAAGCATTTGAGTGCCGGGATAAGGTGAAGGTGCATGCCAGTGACAGAGAGAAAACGTTCAAGCCATCACTTCCTTCAGTTGAGTCAACTTGGCCTGGAGTTTAGAGTAATCTGGTTTGACAGGGATTTCACACTCAGGGAAAATGAGGTTTACTGTAAATACTATGTACAATGGTAAGGTGTGGAATGACACAGCAGGTGGTTTGCATTAAGAACAAACTGAAATATCAGACCTATTCCTCTCATTCTGGTGAAAAATGAGGAAATGACTACAAACACACCTGTAAATGGCCAGAGGGCATAAACTGAAGGTCATAGAAGAGATAAGTCAGCGAGTGAGATTGACAGCATGGTATAATAAACATTGTGCCATACAAACACCGCATCTGATCAGACTGGTTTTAATACGCAGCTGCAATATAAATTACCAGCCAAATGAATCACCCAACAGGGACACGGAAACTACCTGTCGAATGTCATATGAGACAACTACTAAACGAAAGTAAACCGTCCATCCTTATGGTTTGCACCAATGTAGCCCAGATTCGGCTACACTGGCTGGTCCGTGAGTGAGGTTATAATGACTTGGTGTCGTGACGATAGCTGGCAAGGTGCTAGAACTAGAACCTTGTGAGTGTCAAGGAAATAACACCGTTTGTTTACATAAGGTAACTTATCGCCAAGTCACGGGCAACGCTTGAACGGTTCAAAGGGGGATTGACCAATTGCCTTCATTGAAAATATAAATCACTAGATACGGTTGTTTGATCATACATCAACATATTCTCGCATCTTGTCAGCCACATAGTATTAGTCACTGACAGGACAAAGAAAGAAAGCCGCTGCATCATGCAGACGTGGTAGATCTTGAAGCTAGCACACTAGCAGCCATAGCTTAGAGCGCATTTCAACATGTGATACACCATTGACAATAAACAAAATGCGGGGACAACTGATTGCTGACACCATCAGAAAACAGCTAGCCCAAAACCATCTGTTAACAGTTTACCCACCTTTGACGGGTGTCTGGAGACATGAAGTTACAACTCTGAACTGATGTCAGGGTAGGCGATTTGCTAGCTCCCAGGAGGGGATTCTGGGGTCCAGAGGTCGGGGAGAGAGGGGATCCCTGAGATGACAAAGGGTCTGTCTTGACGCTACCTTCTAACAAGCTATCACTGGCGTTACCCCCGACCCCATGAGATGCCAAAAACAAAACAGGTGGAAAGGTGTTAGTCCTCGGCAAAGGAGTAGTAACGCCCCCGCTAACTGAGGTTGACAGCTGGGTGAAGGTTCCGTAGCTGCTGGTTGTCGACAACGGTCCGACCACCGCTCCGGCGTCCTGACTTCGCTGCTCTGTGGCTCTCTGGCACTGGTTACCATTGTTCAAAGGATATACCGGTTTCCCATCTAATGATATATTGGTTAAGAACAATAACGCCGCTTGCCTCCGACGCGAGTCTTTACTTTTCCTAAGCTGTACTTTATGCGATTTAGTCGCGTTTGTACCTGTACTACAGCGTGGACCGCAAGCCGCGGCCGCCATTCTTGAGACTGAAGACATTCGCTCCAAACACAGGCATACAGCGATGAAGCCGGCTAGAGGATTTCTCCACGCCCACTGTCTCCTTATTGGTCAGAATTATAGTATTATGCATGTATTTAGGGTCTTTTGAAAGATGATTGGCTGTCGGTTCTTTGTTCATACATTTTTAACAAAGGTTTCATTATTAGCCTATGTTCACGGCCAGACACATGACAACATTTGAAGTGGCAGAGGAATAAGAGTAAAAAACAGAGTAAAAATGTATCCTGTCAATCACGAACTTTAAAAAAAAAAAAAAAACATTTTGCTGCAAAATACTACAAACTAGGTCTCTTTAATCTGTATGAGTCGCTCGCAATCCTCTTATATCTGTGGCTAGGCTTACACACAAAGAGATTTTACAACATTTTCTGCACAGGCTAGTTTGGGTCTGCTTTGATCTTTCTTGGGCCTATGGGCCTCAATTAGCCTACTATTTAAAGCCATTATTAGGCCATACTTCCAAATAAACCAGAAAACAAAAAAGGAAAGAGTGATAACAGGTTTCACAACAGAACAGCCACAGCAATCAACTTACCCTGAAATATTCCCCACACCACGAAGTAGGCCTAAGTGGATACCTTCTGGGTGCACAGTCACGCCTGTCACAGTAGGCTACACTGTTCTGAATTGACACTGTGAGGATCCGTCTCTTTCTTTTTGTTTTTTTTTTCTTTCTCAAAACTATATCCTCTTTTATAACCATTCATTCACCTCTAGGCTATGTAACCATTGCCGGGTACAGAAAGCATATTTACGCAACAGCTGGCAATGGTTGGATGGATCAGATCAGCTCAGCTGCGTGTGTGGAGTTAGTTATGTCTGTTATATGGGTCAACGTTCAAGACATAGCGCTAGCCTACAGATCAGCTTTATTCCTCTATATGTTGTGTTGCCCTTGGACATGTAGGCCTAGATTTCTGACTTCATCCCTAAGAGGCGGAAGGAATGTCCTCTTCATTTGCCATTCAAATGTAGGCCTACCGACAAAAAACAACAACAACAAAACAAAACATGAAAGGACATGCGTAGACCATTTCTATTCAACTTCATCAAATACAAAAATCATTGGGTTTTCGGGACCACGTAAAAAATAAAAAGTACTACATTCAATTTTAAATTAAAAACTGTAATTGGGCCACAGAAAACTGTAATTGGGCCGCATCTGGCCTACAGCCGGCTATACATGGGTTCTCAGTGTTTATCAACACGATGTTATGAGGAGGGGCAAGACACTGGCAGCTAACCACGTGAGCTAATTTTTTGACCGACAGCGGTTTCCAACAATCAGAGGTTGAGTTGTGCGCTGCTAGGACCGCGCAGTCAGGTTATAAACACAATTTAGAACCCATGTATAGTTGAGACACTTGGAGTTATAGGAATCCATCCAGTGGGTTCATAGTTAGACCTACTTAAACATGTGAACCTTTTCCAGGCAGGCCACTGAACAAAAATATTGGCTGACAACTGTAAAGCATTAGGTCTATCAGTGATGGATCTGAAAAAAGAAACCATATATTATGATGTGTATTATTTTATGCCATACTCTATGTCATGATATACCACTTCTCTTTATTTTCTCTTTGTTGTGTCATGTAGCAAAACCATGATGAACCTTTTTATTCTTCTTTTTACAGATTTAGGCCGCGATCACACCAAACTAGTGTGCAGCAAAAAATGTTATTGAATATTATTAAATTGTATATTAGCTGTAATAATGTATAACATTTGTTGCAATAGAAACATTTGAGGAGAAAGGGAACGACAGACTCTTTTCGATCACAACAAGGATATTTCACGTCATATCGCCCAGTCCTAAGGCCTGTATAGACTTTCATGTCTGACACACGCACGCACGCACGCACTCTCTCTCTCTCTCTCTCACACACACACACACACACGCACACGCACACACACACACGCACACACACACACGCACACACACACACACACACACACACACACACACACACACACACACACACACACTTTATGTACTTTATTTGATTCCACATTACAAGTTAAAATTAATACGAACCAAATATGACCACATCCTCCATCTATTAACTCACAGTTTTTGATTTCGAAACAAGACAGTGTCAGTTTTATTCAAGGACATTGGAGATGAATTTGGTTGGACACCAGCAGGGTTATGACATCATCATTTCTCTTATCATGTTCTAGTACTTAAACAGGACTGCTGCCTGTCCTTCCTGTAATTTCATAATCTTTCTTTGGCCAGTGGGATTACACTTCTTATCACTGCACAGGATAAAAAAGGCTGTTTTTTTCTTTTTAGTTTGATTAAAAAAAACATCACAGAATTTGACCCAACAGTCATGTTATCTCAAATTGATTTAAGTCGTGAATTTGCTTTGTCAGAGTTGTAGTTTACTTGCAAAAACTGTTTGTGCACACACACACATGCATGCACGCACGCACGCACGCACGCACGCACGCACGCACACACACACACACACACACACACACACACACACACACAAAGTTGATTTTGCGTGTGACATATTTCATGGCATATTGCAGTATACCACATATCACTAATAATTCAACCATGTTTGACAGAGCCATATGAGTGGGGTACCATCAGTTGTTGATGCATAGACTGTATACAGTATCAGTAATCAGGGAAGCCAACATAGGGGGACAAAGGGGTCACTTGTCCTGGGCCCAGAATTGTATCTTAATTACATTGTATTCATTGGGTCTGGAGCCCTTTCAGATGTCTTTGTCCTGGGTCCAGCCAAAGCTGTCAGCGGCCCTGCCAGTAATGCAGGAGATAAACTGATATAGATCCCCTGACCTTGTAGCATATAGGTTTGACCTTGTAGTATATACTGTATACTTGGTGATGGTGTGAGGAAGTGAAGAAAGAGGGCTGGAGGTGTTGATGTGGTAATAGGGCAACAGGGCAGCAGTGGTGGTGGTGGTGTTGGCTTTTGACATAGGCTACTAGAGGAGCCTGCCTGATGGCAACAGGGCAGTGGTGGTGGCAACGCCGCTGACAGCATTGGCCAGGCCCAGGACAAAATCAACTAAAAGGGCCCCCTCCCAATATATACAGTATAATGCAATTAGGACCCAATATTGGGCCCCCTCTCTCCATGGGCCCGGGACAACTGACCCCCCCTTGTCAGCTTCCCTGCTGGTGGTAGTGGTGTTGGCTTTTGACATACTAGAGCCTGCCTGATGGCATGTCTGGCTTGTGGTAAAAATTATGTAATCTGGACTATTGCGTCAATGGGAGATCAGAAAGCTGGCTTTTGTGTGTGTGTGTGTGTGTGTGTGTGTGTGTGTGTGTGTGTGTGTGTGTGTGTGTGTGTGTGTGTGTGTGTGTGTGTGTGTGTGTGTGTGTGTGTGTGTGTCTGTGTGTCTGTGTGTGTGTGTCTGTGTGTGTCTGTGTGTGTGTGTGTCCATGAATGTTTGTGTGTGCCCCTGTGTGTGTGTGTGTGTGTGTTTGTGTGTGTGTGTGTGTGTGTGTGTGTGTGTGTGTGTGTGTGTGTGTGTGTGTGTGTGTGTGTGTGTGTGTGTGTGTGTGTGTGTGTGTGTGTGTGTGTGTGTGTGTGTGTGTGCACGCGTGCCTTTGTGTGTGTGTGTGTATGGGGTTAGTTTGCATGACTTTTTTATGTATGGCTATTTTTGATGTATCTAAATAGCACTTTTCTCATTCCAGATGTAGGCACATAACACTTATATGAGGGATAGTTGTGGGAGGAATTTGTTGAAAACACTTCCACCCGTTTAGAAGCAAACATATCATTTTGGTTCTGAAAAGTAAAGTGTAGCTGACATGAAACGTTTCTTTTCAGTTGTTAGTTTCTTGTTTTAATACCACTAACACAAGCTTATATATTTTCCTCAAGGCCTAACATTCAAAGCTCAGTAAAAACAAACAAACAAACAAACAAACAAACAAACAAACAAACAAACAAACAAACAATTAAACAAACAACAACAAAACAATCAAATAATACCATACACAGACACATTTGTTTGGCCAGAAAGCCAGTAAACACATTGCTTTTATTTTATTTTTTATTTTATTTTATTTAAGAACACCATCACTATAATTCTGTTCAGTTTTATTTTGCCGTCAGTATGGCAACAGTCAAATTCTGTTATGATGGGTTAAGGCTTCGTATTAGTTTGTGGATCTGAAAGTTCCGGCACAAATAAAGTGGAATGTGACTATCTTCCTATAGGTTACAGTACACATGAGGCTGAACTGTGGGGTTTAGCGGGGCCCGATATTTAGCATCAGAGATGGTCAACCTGGATTTAAAAACTATAGTCCAGTGCCACATATTCCACATGACCCGGTGTTACCTGTCTTTAGCCTTTTCACTGTGAAGTCAGAAAAGTTACGTTCTTAAGTTTCCAGTTTCCATTGCAAACAGTGTAAATGTATGTCTATGGCCGTTTCCCAATGTCTAATGTGCGTCCTTCGAAGTGTGTCAGCCTTCGTAAGCACGCCCAGTGATTGGATACTCTTTGGCGTATCCAATCACTTGCTGTGACTAAAAAGGCTGACACACTACCAAGGCTCATACACTTGATATTGGGAAATAGTGCATGTCTAAGTTTATGTTTATGTCACCAACTGCTACTTCTGACATCACATGTAAAAGGCTAATTGGGTACCTAAGTCTCCACCCCTTCCTGTCACCTCATGGGGCCTGGGGAGTAAAAAAAATGACTGGGCTTGAAATGAGTGGTCTTACGACGCCGATACAAAGGTTTAAAATCCACCTGCTTACCACAAATCCACCATGACTCGCCCCGTCCACTTCCATTCAAATATTTTTGAGACCTTGGGCCCCATGGTCAGGAAGTAGAGGGTGTGACTTAGGCGCCCCATTGGGGAATTCAGACAGATAAAACCAGGTCATTTGGAATACGTGGCATTGGATTATTATAGATTATAGCTTTTGAATCCAGGTTGCCCATCACTGGTTAGCACCTACTATACAGAAAGCCCAGCCATCGGTCACCTGTACTGTTACAATGGTCTGTAGGCTGCATGCCACATGGTGTCTGTCGTACCTGTCACCATGGGTTGTATTGCATCGTTTGTCTCGCAAGGTAGGTCTGAAGATGAAAGCAATAACTGCAACAACAGCAACACAATATTATCTCTTAGAAACTATCACTTTCATTTTCTACCGTCCACCGGTTTAAAACATACTGTAACTCCCTAAATTGCATTCTAAGGAGAGGTAAGAAAAGAAAAGAAAACTAAACAAACACATTTTCTTTACTTCCCAAAACGGCGAAGGAAATGCTCTCATGAGTTTTTGAATTCATGCAAAACCAATGTGGGCCTTTTCCAGTGCAACAAAAGCAACTGGTTTCATCTTTTGACTCGTACAGTATGCATGAAGTTGACGCATGGGACTGAAGCAAGCAATGGAGAGATGAACACACCTACTGGCTAGTCTTTAGTATTATTCACAAGAGCCACTTATTTTTATTTTTAAATATTATTTTTTTAACAAATCTGTCTCAATATCCCTCCTCTACTTGTGTCCTCTGTCCTCAGGTCCCAGTGTTGTTCCCCTTCCTTCGATGTAGGAAACAAAGATGATATCAAGGAATGATAGAGGAATCAAGCACTATGCTTCTATGGCATCTTTGTCTCCTCTCCATATTCTATAGCCTACCATTTTGTGGTGTGGAAATTCTTTACTAATACTGAACCTTGCGGCCCAGAACCAAAGGCCTGAGGAAGCAACTGGAGGAAGGATATTGATATGTACACAACTGTCATATGATTTTAAAGCAAATGAAAGATCTTCAAAGAAAAGTCAAACTGTAACCAGGAAATTAAACCGAAGGATCCTGAAACAGATCTTCAGTATTACTCTTCTTCTTAGGTAAGAACCTCTACGTCTTAAAACTATGGTAGCAGTATTTTCACGTTTGCAATTTTTTTTTTTGCGTGTTTGTTCATTCGTTTTATTGCACAGCTCTTTTTTTGTTTGGACTAACATGGATACACTGCTTAAAATGCTTGAAGGCAAACTTTATGGTGAAGCCTGGGGCTTGTCCGAGAAAACAGAAAGAAAAAACACAACTGCATGTAAACATGTAAACATACACTGATATCTGCATTAACTACAGAGGACAGGTTAGTTCACAACGCAGACTATTCAGTTCATTTTCAAATGTCCTTCCATACATTGTGTATCAGTACCTTTGCCTGCATGTCTCGTTTCCATTGTGGGAACTTCAGGGTAAATTCTTAGCATTTTCTCCACATAGCAGCACTAGCCGTAAAGCAACGGGTGCGAACCAATATGCAACCTTGCCTCTTCCACTTGTGCTTGCGGCCTCGTACCAGGAAGTAATATGTCATGATGACATCACTGACAACAGCATTATATTTCAATATGTTGCAAAAGCTCAATTGTAAAGTCATTTTCTCATTTGCAAACTGGATATTGAATGAAGAATAGTCCCCCAAAAATAGTTTTGACAGCGGGGAAACTTATTTATTTTCTCCAAGGAGGTGGGGCATCAGCAAAACGTGAGGCCACAAGCACAAGTGGAGGACGCAAGGTCGCATATTGGAATGCACTCAACATCTCACTTTCATTGGCACAACCAAGTCCCTGTAGCTTAGCTGCGATAGATGCCCACATCAAATCAAACTGAGGAAGGGTCTGGGATCTTGTCATAGCCAGGTGGGACTAAAAGGGGCTTAAAGGTTTTCTTTCAAATCCCTCTGCATGCAACATGTTAGCACTGCAAGCAACTGAGCAAATAAGATGATGTATAGGATGCGCTTCACAAAGGATTTGTGGGCCAATCGTAGGAGCATCACTTCAAATCCGTATAGATTGTCACTAACTCCGCTGGCAATGAATAACATTTGCTGCAGCTAGAGGTACAGTATCTAGATTTCTGTGCTACACATTTCTATGCACCTAATCACTACTAGCTTATAAGTCAGCTGCGCTGGCACTGAGGTCCATCTGTGGACAGAGAAGACCACAACAGGAGACCTTCCTATGAAATGCCAGTCTTCTAAATGTGACAAGACCCCAGAGATGGCCATTGAGGACATTTCCCTTCATTTCTACTCGGAACAAAGGACATTCCGATTTCTCCAATAAATATCGCAATGAAAGATGTTCTAGTATTTCACCCAGGATCAAAAATCCTATAATTGGAGAAGGCCTAGTCTGGTCCCCCTATGAAAAAAAAACCCTAAAAACACCCTGGACTTCCCCAGGGGAAACGAGACTACAGCTCAGCTTCCAAATCCGCTTACCACAAACTAGACTTATAGTACAGTACCACAAGCCCACACGGACTCCCAGAACTCCACTGATGTTCTGGCAGCTTCCTTGGTTTCTCTTCATATGTGCTTTCTCTTCGTATTTTTTCCCCCAAACGACACACTGCAAGAGGCTCCTTTGTACAAGGGCTTCGTAAGGCCTTTTTCGATAAATCCTGTGCTTCCATGTTTATGACATGTCATGATGACGAATAACTCCTCACACACACAACACACTGGCTGTGAGGTTTTGTCAGAGAGCATATTTCTGGTGTATGTATATGGCTGTTGACACTAGCTGCCATAAGACTAGTGTTAAACATCCAAGGTCTGTTTTGTTTCGCTTTTGAAAATCACAATGGCTTTTTTTTCTTAACCTACAACACCACCATGTAAGATCTACATGTACCATTAACATTTTTGTTTCTCTAACACCCCTTTAGTTAGTAAAACCCCAAACAAGTAGTAAAAAGCAAGAACCAAGATTTGACAACTCACTCAAAGATCCCTCACCCACAGATATCAGCAGTGTTCACATCGTATAACCAAGTACGGCGTTGTATGTGTTGTAGTAGGGTACATCCAAACAATGTCCTCTTCCACACAACACAACACAGCCGCAAGTCACCGTAGTCATTTTATGCCAGCTGCACCCTGTCTGACATTTTAGTATTAAGCTACGTAGACACACGTCGCTGCTAGTTACTGGCTTCTCGCTCACTCGACTACTCGCCATTCTCTCATGGAATGTTCGCTGAATGTTCCCGCGGCTTTACCTGCCGAGAAGTACCGAACTCCAATTGGTTACTCGCTTACTCGCCTCACTCGAAGTTAAAATATTTTCAACTCGGGACCCGCCCACATCGCATCGCTTGTACACTACTCGCCTACTTACCTCCTCGTCTCGCTGGAACACATAGACATTCTATTGACCTCATTCGCTGAGTGAGTAACTAGCAGCAACGTGTGTGAACGAGGCTTTAGCTTTCCAGACTACCTTCACTGTGATCTTAGCCCTCCTTCCTTCCCCTCCCCTCCGAGCCCTGGCCTATTGCTTTCCTCCATTCCCACTTGTACCCTATCACCCCCAACCACCCAGGCTTTCCTCACCCCTCCCTGCAACCACACCAGGGCTGGACTGGCCATCTGGCATAGCGGACATTTCCCGGTGGGCCCTGCACCCTGGTGGGCCCCCACTTTCAGAAATGTAAACAATATTTTTACATTTCTGAAAATAGGGGCCCAACAGGGAGAGGGGGCCCTTTAAGCCACAGGTGCCCGGGCCCTATTTCTCCCCCAGTCCAGCCCTGCAACCACACCACACTGCTTACTCAGCGTACTCATCCTACCCTTTAGGGTCAGAGGGAGGGAGGGGTGTAGGCCTATGCTCCCACTCACATACTGTGGCACAGGTGGCGGATAACATGCCACAGCAAGGCCAGTCAACAGCACGCAGGGCGACAGACAGACAAAACAGAGAGACGCCTCTGTCTGTCCATCCGCCAGTTGGTCAGTTGGTCCATCAGTCACACGGTGGTCTCGTACTCCATGAGTTCCTTGGGCGTGCCCAGGCATCGGTACTGTATCCTGGGCGTGGCAGGCGCCGCGCTCTCCAGCACCAGGATGGTCTTGCGCAGCCTGCGGTCGATGAAGTGCGCGTCCCAGGCCGGGTACTGTTTCCTGGGCAGGTCGATGCGGATCACCGGCCCCTCTGTCCTGGGCGTCAGCCGCTGGGCGGGCGTCCTGCGGCTGAAAGTGCCCGTGCGAGAGCCTGGGGCCCGCCGCACCTTAAACACGTCCCCGTCGATACCCCCACCACCACCACCATCCCCACGATCCACCCCTTTAGTCCTCTGCAGGGTCCTGGGGGGGCTGGCCACCAAGTCAGGGGGTGGGAGCTGACCAGGGGTCGCAGCGACACCACCACCACCTCCTCCTCCAGAGGCCGGCGACGCCACCAGAGCCTCCAGCGGCGCCACGGCCGAGTCATCCACCACGCAGCACCCCAGCAGCCCCCCACCACCAGGGGTCACGTGCCCGTCCGGGTGCAGCAGGCAGTAGTAGACGAACATGAAGAAGGTGCCGAGAGCGTAGCTGCACGCCACCACGCACACCACCACCACGGCGTGGAAGTCGGAGGTGTGCCCGCCGCCGCCGCCGCGGTGCAGGAACCAGGCGGCCGTCAGTGCCACGTTCTCGGCCAGCACCACCAGGCTGTAGAGGGCCAGACGGCATCGCGTGGGGCCCTCGCGCACGCCGAACCAGCAGAAGATGTAGATGATGCCCACCATCATGTTGTAGATGATCTCCTCCCACTTGGACATGCAGAAGTCCGTCTCGCCCTGGATGATCCAGAAGGTCATGGCGCACCTGAAGGTCAAAAAATATTACAGGCAGACAGGAAGACAGAGACACAGAGACACAGACACAGATACACACACACACACACACACACACACACACACACACACACACACACACACACACACACACACACACACACACACACACACACACACACACACACACACACACACAAACACACACACACACACACACAGACCACACACACACACACACACACACACACACACACACACACACACACACACACACACACACACACATATTTTAGTGTTGAAGATATGCAAGTTTTTTAACAATGTCAGAGAAATATTAGAGAGATACCCTGTCTGCTTATTTGAGTACAGTAATAATCACCACCACCACAACTCTAATGGTCTCACCGTCACAACCCTTTTTTTTTTTTTACATTTTCAGACCTTGCCTGCCTACTTGGGTACAGTAATCATTAGAATCAATAATCAGAATGCCCCCCATACACACCAGTGTGCTACTATGCAGATGCAAAAAAACAACTAACCCTTTAGCATTAGCATCAGCATTAGCACTTGTTGTTCTGTATATTTCCTGTGCACTTTGTATCTGCTGGAGATGCTGGCTATGATTATGTCCTCGCTTGAAAGTCGCTTTGGTTAAAAGTGTCTGCCAAATGAAATGTAATGTAATGCCAAAGTAGAGCTGTAATATGGATGCGAAGAGGCCATGGTACGGGCACCCACCATTATTGCATCTCATATGGCTCACATAGTGTTAGCATGAGAGACAGAGCAAAGCCACAACCCTGACCCTAATTTAGTTTAGTTTATTTAGTTTAGTTCAGCAGGGACCATGCACAATAGACATTGTATACAGAAGTAAAAAGATGACTTTTACCAGATTATAGCTATAATTTCCATCTGCAGTCCCTATAATTAGCATCAAAATCAGGATGTCCCCCATACGCACCAGTGTGCCACAATGAAGATGCCAAAGTAGAGCTGGAATATGGATGCGAAGAGGGCGAAGGCCATGGTGCGGGCGCCCACGGTGAAGAGGTGCCACAGCAGCTGCACCACCGCCGCCTTGTAGCTCATGGGCAACTTGTCGTCCCGCGAGTCACGCAGGGCCTTCTGGTAGGAGGCCATCATCCACGACAGGGAGATCAGCGATGCAGAGGCAGAGAGACCTGCAGAGAGAAGGAGGGAGAGATGTTGAGATGGTGAGGTGAGTGGAGAAATATACTGTATAAACAGCGGTGGTCCTAGGGGTGGGCCGACCGGGCAATTGCCCGGGGTGGCACCCGAGAGGGGGCGGCCCCATCACAAAACTCCCGTCCCCGTCACGAAACTCTAGAAGAAAAATCTAGAAAATAAAAATATATAATGTAATACAAAATATTAAAAATCATTATTTGTACACTATTACCACATTGTTGTAAATAACAATAGTGTTAGTGGTCAGTTACTATATGTAAGTATTCTTGCCGTTTTTGTTTTAGTTTTTTTTGACTTGGGGCGGGGCCACCACTAAAGGGGCGTAGCGCGTCGGAGGGGGTATTGTTCGGGGCGCAACTCGTAGGACCGCTACTGAGTATAAATAAACAAACTGTGGCTGCGTTCGGAACGGGCGAGGTTGCTGTCCTTCCTATGAGCTAACTGGACATCAAGTCATTAAGTGTGATTCGAAACGGAAAAATTGCTTTATTTCCTCCCTCGGCAGTTAACTGCATTTGTGGGCGTAAAAGGGGTATGTTGAGGGCAACATCAGATGCTGACTTGGTGCTGCCTTATACCCAAAATGCTATGCGCCACCTCTCTCTCAACAGGGAACCTGAAAACAAACATGGCTGCCACCCAAGCTACTACCTTATAATGCCCTTTATTCAGACAATTATGTACTTAGATATTGAGAATCGAAGGGATGAATCAACATTGTTGTATCTAAATATGCGATCGCTAGATCTATTCATAGCCTATATTACGATTCCGCCGTCTGGCGGCCTTTCACCGCTCAAATAGCATGCCTAAGCTAAGTGCTAACGTGATGAACTTAACTCCCGCCAAAGAATCGCCGAAATATCAAATGCACAGGGCAGTGCACTCGTTAGTGCCGCTCGTAACGACCGCCTCATCACATTACTTCACATATCTGATCAGACACCTGTTTATGTAGGAGGGGAGTCCTCGAGCCACTGCCTTCCGTTTCGAAAGTAGCCTGTGAGTGTCATATCTTGAAAGAGGCGGCTGAGACTAGGCCCATGAGGGTGAGGGAGATAGAAACAGGCTCATCATTAGACAGTCTCTATGTATGAATACATGAATTCCTCATTTATTAGATGATAAATTGAATGTCATCTTCGGTTAAAGTGTCATGACAGGAAGATGAGAGAGGCGGAGGCAGACATGCAGGTGGGGAGGAAATGTGGTGTAGAGAGATGTGGGGAGAGGGAGTAATAGGGTGGGGAGAAAGACTGGGGACAGGTGGAGAGGGAGAAGAAGCAATCTGAGTGAGTGCTGAATTTCGCAAAAGAGGTGCAAAAAAACCCAAGAAACAAAACAATGACTTCATCACCCCATCAACCACGACAGACAGGCCTGTAGGGAGGGGGATGAGAGGAGAGGAGAGGAGAGGAGAGGAGAGGTGGAGCTGCTGAAGACAGAAAAACAAAAATAGTCAATATGAATTCATGAGGCTATCTCATGATAAACAGGATGTCATCTTCAGTTGACGTCCCAGGAAAGGCAGATCGGGGAGGCAGAGAAACAGACGAGACGGGCCTGTGGGGACGTGAGGAGAGGTAGAGGTAGCGGTGGAGGAATGGGGAGCGGTACTGCACAAAGAGATGGGGAGAGGTGGATAGATCAGCCAGGCAGAGGCTGACAGGTCTGTGGGCAGAAGGAAGAGAGGGATACGAGAGGTGAGGTGAGGTATAGAGAGAACAAAAGAGAAGACACATGAGATGTCTGCATGTCACTACACAGTGATAACGCAACACTTTCACCAGGGAGATGTTATGATAGAAGATGAGACTCCAGATTTTAATCTTTGAGAGAGGGATAGGTGAGGACAGATATTGGGGCAGGAGAAGGAAGGGCAGAAGAGGACAGATAGGCCGGCTGGTGCTGGAGTTCACAAAGCAGATGATGGGATGTCAGTACACACAAGGATAATGTAGCATTGTCTCTATAGGGAGATGTTATAGCCTAACCGCAGAGATACACCAGCGGCGATCTGAGCGAGTCGAGCGACGGAAGTAATTGACTTTGTATTGAGTCGAGAGACAAAAGCGATTCTGGAGACTAGAGCGATTTGCGCGACGAGCGCGACAATTTGAAGTTGAAATCTTTTCAACTTTCTATGACGCGGTTCGGCGACAAGCCGCGACAGCCAATGACTGTATAGAGGTCAGTGACCAAAGCCAATGGGAATGCTTGAATGCTTTGCCTTCTGCCTGTACGGACATACTCTAGTCTCCTCAATCTCTCGTATCGCTTGCTGCTACACTCTGTCGCTTGAATCGTGTCGCCGCTGGTGTATCTCTGCGGTAACATGGGACACCAGACAAAAAAATCTTAATCTAATTAGTCTTTGAATGGTTCTCAATAGCCAGCCTGTGCCCTCCTGGTGACGCCACACCTTCAGCGTTGCCTCTAGTCAGGCCAAGAACAATACAAACACGATTCTGAGCTCCCGTAAAAACGGGAACTCCTCCCACTTTGTCAGGGAGCAAACAACCATTTTCAAACTTAGGGAGGTGGGTCAACCATACCGTTTGGGAAATGTTCATTGTTATGTCAAATTAAGTTGGTGGAATATGATATGATAGGGAGAGGTTAGTGCATTAGATAATGTACACACTACATGACCAGTGACACACCTCACCCGCCCAGGGGTGGGGGAAGCGTTGGTTTGTCTGGGACAGCGCACTGTAAGAACAGGTGGATGAGAACAATGGGGGTTGATTGTTACACTGTGAAGGCCACAGGATGGGAGCCTGTGAGGGACATACTGGTGCACTAAAGACACAGTGCCTGGAAGACAACAAGGCCTACCCCTATACGTCTAAACGAACTACCGAAATCTGTCGCTTGGGATGACTGACACGGAGCCATAGCTTGGACTGACCGCTTCACATGGGTGAGCTAACGCTAACGCTCCATCCCTTGGGGTGCACCACATGCAGTCAACATTAGATTTGTACACTTGAGCACTGTCACGTTATTACATCACACATAGTAGTTTAAGACCTAATTGCGCAGGTGATGATAGGTAGAGGCGAGCCGTGTAATAAATAGAGTTATAAAGAGTTGTATAAAGTACAAGTAGAAGTACTTTTACAAATGCAATTACAACACTAGTAGTATGATATTATAAAGTTGAAACCATGTAATTTCATACCAGTAGTGTAGCAATTACATCTGTAAGAGTACTTCTACTTCTACTTTATACAACTCTGTTCAGTCCCATTATTCGGTGGACCACACAGGGCGTGATGATTTTGTTTCAGTGCATGCCAGGGACCGAGTGAACAGTTTGGATTTGGCATCACACTCCCTCAGACGCTGCTGGGAGGATCTGCCACTTGAGCTGAAGCTCTCACGGGTTTCTCAAACTGTCATGAATATTTGATCGGCTTCCTGTCTGACTGTAACACGGCTCCTCCATCTGACCAGGAAACTCAGATTTAAGACCCCTCTGCTCGTACTACAGCAGGCCAAATATCGTTGTTCTTTATTTCAGTTAGCAGGGCCGGCCCTACACATAGGCAGGGTACCAATTGAATAATTATATTAACAGAGCTGTCAAATGAGCCCTGTGATAATATCAGACCCTAATATCCCCCTGACATGTCTCTGTCCCTCCCAGGGATCCTTACAGTGCCACGTACAGGCCCCATAGATCAGTGGGATCAGGCCAAATAAGATGCATTTTCAGAGTCACAGCCTGCTGGCGACATCGCTATATAATCCCATTCTGTCACTGCAGATAACATATACTAAAGGTCTCGCTCCAACCACATGGCCCTAAGAGGCCACCGTAGCTTGGGGAAGTAGGCAATAAGCCACATGTTCCCTTCTCTACTGCTGTAAGGTAGTAAGAAATACTGTGCTGAGGGGTCACAGAAAGAATTAAGGGACTGTTACATAGGCTAAAACCTTGAACATATGCCTTCATATAATATAACCATTCCAAAAGAAAAAAGGCTTGCTTAAAAGGAGTCGCTGAAGAAAAAGTTTGGGAATAACTGCTGTACTTGATCTGATGTGGTTTATACATTAACGACAATGCCATAGCAGACATGGCAAGGATAGCTCTAAAGTGTCAGATAACATTTCACAACAAACACGGGCAACACGATGACAATGAAAAACCACTCTCAGCTGATAGGCTTTTACTCACTTCTCTGATGAGGACTAATTTGTCACACAGTAGAATGCCTGTACATCGCATTCATTACCAGTTTCTGATCTGTGAATCTATTAGCGAGTCTGTATGTCTGCAATATCATCAGTGCGAGCATATTCACCCTATTTCCTCACTACTGGGGACACATGCACAGTGAATGGAATATTACTGTGTGCATTTGTTACAAACCTAGTTTTGATGTGTTGTAAAGCGGTGTGCACTGCATCTACCCTGAATCCAAAGTCCCTTCCCATTCCTCTCAAGTCTGGCCTATCCTACCCTGGCCTATCCTAGCCCAGCACCCCCCCCCCCCCCCGCCCCCCCCTACACACCCTCTTTCCTTTCCGCTTGACCCTGCCCTAATCCTGCCCATTAAACCAGCAGTCCGCATCGCACACCCTGCCTACCCCTACCCCAAAATTATCCTGCGGGCGGCAGTAACATCCACAAATGCGGTGTACCATTATCATTAGCCTCCAGCCATGCGGCTACTAATTAGCACCCTCATTTGGCAAATGAACCGCTGTGGCTGCCCAGCCAGCACTGTTCCTTCCAGTAACAAAAAGAAAAGAAAAAGAAAAGGAAAAACTCAGCTCAGCTCTCTTCACGAGCGAGTTGAACTCAATGGGGCTGTGGGCAGAGGTGATAGGAGCACGCCGTGAATGAGGTATTAGCTTAACCAGAGGTCAGTGGGAGCAGCTGGACGGAGGTGTAGGAAATAGCATAGACTGGCACAGTAGCACTAAGGGGCATGAATTGGCACATGGGCAGTCATGGGTAAGCGGTTAGGGCGTCAGACTTGTAGCCCAAAGGTTGCCAGTTCGACTCCCGACCCGCCAGGTTGATGGGGGGAGTAATTAACCAGTGCTCTCCCCCATCCTCCTCCATGACTGAGGTGCCTTGAGCATGGTACCGCCATTGGGGGCTGCCCCCTTGCACAGGTGAGGCATAAATACAATTTCGTTGTGTACAGTGAACACTTGAGTGCTGTGTCACAATAACAATGGGAGTTTAGTTTCCCAGTTGTGCTTTCAGACTGGGACAGTAGCACAGAGGGCCATGGATTGGCACAGGGCTAGTGCTACTGAGCTGTTACTGAGGTGAGGTGGTCTTGCTATTGCACCTTAACAACCTGCAGGGAAGGCACTGAACTAAAGCAGTAGACTGTTTAATACCCATACAATAGCAAACACTTAAGATAATGCACTTGACGATGATTATGATATCAGCCCTGACAATGAGGTACGTAGAACTTTGCCAGCTCTTAGTGTAGACTCTTCGGCCTCGGACAGAAATGTGAACTATATAGACCATCTGTGCACTTAACTGTATCACTGTAGATGCTGGAACCTCTCGGTAACACTTTACAATACGGGTGCATGGATAATAATGGAATAATGTTGGAAGTAATGTCTGATTTATGTTGAATTAACACATGATTTATGTATGCAGTGATGTTTACTCCATTAGTAGTCAATAAAGAGTCATAAAAGACTAACTGATAGAGTCATATGGACTCATCATTATTAAGTAAATGTGGTACATCAGAGGGTGAATTAATAGTTTGAGTTCAGCTAACAATGTCAGTCTGTGCACTCCTCTCTCTGTGTGTGTGTGTGTGTGTGTGTGTGTGTGTGTGTGTGTGTGTGTGTGTGTGTGTGTGTGTGTGTGTGTGTGTGTGTGTGTGTGTGTGTGTGTGTGTGTGTGTGTGTGTGTGTGTGTGTGTGTGTGTGTGTGTGTGTGTGTGTGTGCGCGCGCGTGTGTGTATTCTTACCCTGTAGTGGCAGCACCTGGTTGGCTTGCACCATGATGCAGAGCTGCAGTACCAGCTGGGGGGCGCTCTTGAGGAAGATCTCCAGCAGCCTCAGCATGCTGATGTCGGCGCTGGCGAACATCAGCCGCCAGTAGTAGTGACGCCGCTCGTGGTCGCCACGCCAACGGCTCTGCACGCCCAGGTACATGGCATGGACATACCTGAGGAGAGAAGAGGAGGGGGGAGGAAAGAAGGTGATTAACATAGACTGACAATCTAGATAGATTGAGATAGGAAAGTAAAAGGTCCTTTTGAGCATATGCTTCTGTCCAGACCAATGGCTCTGCAAGCCCAGGTACATCACATGGACATAACTGAAGAGGAAGGGAAAGAGGAGTGGAGAGGAAATAAGGAGATTAACATAGGGTGACAATCTAGGTTGATTGAGATTATCAGAAGTCCTTTTGAGCATATTTTTCTGTCAAGACCAATGGTTCTGCATGCCCACATGGTGTGGCTGTACCTTAGGGGAGAAGGAGGAGAGGAGTGAAGGAGGAGAGGAGAGAAGGAGGTTAGCAAATGTTGTCAAACTGGACTGAGAAAGAGTCACGCCGACGTCTCTGGATTTCCAGGTACACATGGGTACACATACACATTCCCTCAGTACACATGCTGAGGAGAAGTAGACTTGCAGTAGAGGAGAAAAGAGGGAGATGGGGCAGAGAAAGTTGTAGACAAAATGGATCGAGGAAGTTCTGTGTATCTCCTATGCATATGTGCCACTCAACGTGGGAAGGAGAGTTGGTCCAGGTAGACAAATGCTGAGGCATTCAAGGTTGCGATTTTTTGCTTTTAATTTGGCTACAATAATGCCTACGCGTTTCGGCCCTTATGGATTTCTTTAGGGCGTATCAAGAGCAGGCTGCATGATCAAGATCAAAATCATCAAAAAATGTATCAAAAAGTAACAATTGCAACCTTGTGTGCCTCAGCGTTTGTCTACCTGGACCAAGTTTGAGAGCCCCTACAGCACCAAGGGGGAAAAGGTGAAGACCCAGAAGCTTGTGTGGGAAGGAGACTAATTAGCTCATCTACAAGTGTATGAGTCAGCACATTCAGTAAATCAACTGAAATAATTATATGACAGTAACTTTTTTAAAGTATGTTTTGGGGGCTTTATGGGGCTTTTTTATGACAGGATAGTGTGAAAGGAGACAGGAAATGAGCTGGAGAGAGATATGGGGTAGGGCTGGGAAATGACCCTGGCCGGACTCAAACTGGGGTCCCCATGGGCATGCGCTGCACCACAGTGCCCCCCAACATTTAGTAACTTTGTGCTTTCTGAACATGCCTGCGCAGACAATTAAGATCAGGTTAGGAAGAAGAGCGGTAATGGGGCAGGGTCAATGGGGACTTGGAGTGTATCGACATGGGTGGGTCACTTTAATAGTATGTGTATAATAAGAATTGTATAGCCATATGTCAGTCATTTTGTACAAGTAAGTGTCTGCATTTGACCTGCAGGGTGAATGAAGTCTTGGTCTTGGTCTGTATACAGTACATGTGGGTCGGACATGGAGATGTCAATCACAGTGTTCTCCTGACTGGGCATCTTGTCAAGATCGGTTACTAATATGCAAGGACAATCGGGCAAACTTAGCCTGATATCAGGTTTTCACAGTAAGCTTGAGTGGCAATATTAGGTAGCACCAGTCTGGCTGAGGACAGTTGGGGTTTCTCAATAAAGAACTGCAATTCTGAGCAGAGCTGACTCTTGGTTCAGCAAGGGCCCCAAGCGAAATGTCAAAGGAGTGAATATTTGCAATACATTTTGCCACTACTGTAGCAAAGTGTGAGCTGTTATGCATGGCGGTCAGGATGAGAGGGAATGAGTAATACGACTCTGTAAATTCAAGGAACTTCTGTCTGTCTGTCACTTGACTGTTCTACACTTTTTATCACACCATTTGTTCCACTGCAAATGTGGCACTGTAGGCGTCTTGCATTAGTGGCATTAGTGAACACAGTGCCAAGTATCATGCTGTTATACAAAATCTGCAAACAGTGGCACAACCTTCTTGCAGTCATGTTAGCAGTTAAGTAATGAGACTTTAAGCCAGAGGCTTGCTTGTTCCCGTTAATTATTTGAGCTCAAATACCAAAGTCACTGTTATTAGGTCATCACTCATCCAGACATGTTAATTGCAAAAAAATTGGGCAGGTAACCCTTTCAGACGGAGCCTCTAGTTAACAAAAGGGTAATGACCAAGTCTCACACTATTCTGTTACTTGTGAATCTCTGAAGTGTTACAGCAATGTTGCTAGAATGTATAGTTATTTTGGCAAACAGTGAGGTGGATCGCGGGCAATCCCATCTGCACAAAAACGCGTTAAATGTCTTGCACTTCAGGGAAATCATCTCATGTCCAGACCCCTGCTGCCCCTAGACCTTTTTTTAAAGCTATCCTGGCCCCTTCACCGACCTTTTTGTTAAACAGCTTCAGGTCACAAATGGTCAGTCTGCGCTGCCGCAGCTCTTATATTTTTCTGCGAGTCTGCCAACCAGACCAGAGACAGAGTGACCACCTGGGATAAGTGGTACAGCAGTCTCTGGCGTGTAGCCAACCATCGGACCTGAACTGAACATGCTCCAAGCTGTCATGTCATGTGCTGTAGGCTTTGGTGTATAGTGTGTGTGTGTGTGTGTGTGTGTGTGTGTGTGTGTGTGTGTGTGTGTGTGTGTGTGTGTGTGTGTGTGTGTCTGTGTCTGTGTCTGTGTCTGTGTCTGTGTCTGTGTCTGTGTCTGTGTCTGTGTCTGTGTCTGTGTGTCTGTGTGTCCTGCTCTGCTCTGCGCTGCTCAGCCTGTAGAAAAGTCTGTCTCCTCACATCGGTCCCGGCTGTGGGGGTTTATTGTAACAGCACTGGCTGTGCCTGGTCCCCAAAGGCAGCACTGATACATGTAAGATGTGACCTACCAGGGCCGGCGCTATAGGCATAGGCAGACTAGGCGGTCGCCTAGGGCGCCAAATGTCCTGGGGGGCACCAAGGCCCACAGAATTGCAATATTAAGCTAAATAAAGCATTAAACTTTACATTTAATGGGCTCTCAGTATATATACGTACATAGCACTAGATCAGCTGTGCTCGATCAGATGTATGACACCATGTTTACAGAAGCCAATGTCAAATTCCACAAAAAGGAAAGATCTGTGCTCACCTAGGGCACCAAATTGCCTAGAACCGGCCCTGTGACCTAAACTACTACAATGGTTGAGCAGGCCACTGTGACACTGAAATGGCACTCAATGTTCTTTTCAATGTTCTTGTCCTACTATGTTTTGCTTTGAAATGGTTCCCAATTTACTCTGTGGTATGTTGTATATTAAGATGGAATGAAAGCAGATTGTTAATCATTGTATCTTAATTCAATAATTTCAAATCGTCTGTTTAAAAATGTTGGTGCAACGGCTTAGTCCTTCTATACTAACAGGTTTTCCAATATTGATGACACTATGGTTTCAAGCAACTACAGGACATACGAGTGGTCATTCATTATGTGTGAATATTTATCGGTAACATATCTAGAAATGCTACTGAAGATCTCTGTATTGTTGTGTCTTATGTAATGAGATAAGGTTAGATGCATGTAATGGGAATAGACACAACACTAACACGGTCATACCACACGGGGGCGCCGTCTGACTTGTGGGTCCTTGGGCCTACATAAAGGGTCAGGGGTCAGATGCAGAAGAGAATCACTTGGGGCACAGACCAGGTGAACAGGTGAGCGGAGCAGGCACCTGCTACTCGCACGCTGGAGCCAGTTGGGCCAGTGTTGGAGTTAGCCTGCGTTCACGGATATTGTCGACTTGCATGCTTGGACTGTGACTTGGCGTGGACGGGTTTTGATGTACTGAACCTTTTGGGATTTTATTCTCTATGTGGGGTTTTCCCCACATCGCTGAACTAACTCTGTCGGAGAGCAAGCTTGGAGGGAGCTCTGGCCTGAGCTCTGGCCTGTCTTCCTCAACCTCTTCTACTACTCCTCCCTTGTCACCTCCTATCCCATCCCCTTCTCCATCTTGCCACTCATCATCCGATCAATCACCTGAGGGCCCTCTTCTCCTCCTCTGTCTAATCCTCCCCTTTTCTCAACTTCCTCCCCTCCAATTGCTCGCCACCTCTACCTCTTCTCCTCCTATTCAATCTGCTTCCTCTTCTCCAACTGTTCTCCTCCCCCTCCTATTGCTCGCCATCTCCACATATTCTCTTCCTCATTTTCCATCTCCTCCTCCTCCTATTCTATCTCCACATCTTCTCCTCCTCCTGTTTCCTCTCTTTCTCCATCTCCACCTCTCCTCCTCCTCCTATTCTATCTCCACTTCTTGTCCTCCTCCTATTCTATCTCCACCTCTTCTCCTCCTCCTCTTATTTCATCTCCTTCTCCACCTCCACCTCCACCTCTCTTCCTCCTCCTCCTATTCAATCTCCTTCTCCAACTCCACCTCTCCTCCTTCTCTTCTTATTCTATCTCCACCTCTTCTCCTCCTCCTATTCTATCTCCACATCTTCTCCTCCTCCTATTCTATCACCACCTCTTCTCCTCCTTCTCCTCCTATTCTATCCCCACATCTTCTTTCTCCTCCTCCTATTCTATCTCCACCTCTCCTCCTTCTCCTCCTCCTATTCTATCTCCACCTCTTCTCCTCCTCCTATTCTATCTCCACCTCTCCTCCTTCTCCTCCTACTATTCTAGTTCCACCTCTCCTTCTCCTCCTCCTACTCTATCTCCACCTCTTCTCCTCCTCCTATTCTATCTCCACCTCTTCTCCTCCTCCTATTCTATCTCCAACTCTTCTCCTCCTCCTATTCTATCTCCACCTCTCCTCCTTCTCCTCCTCTTCTCCTCCTCTTCCATCTCCTTCTCCACTTGTGAACGCTGCCCCTCATCATCACCACATCAATCACCTGAGATCCAAACACAGCAATCAGACTGACGTCTAATGTGTTCAGTCATTGACAGGGCTGTGTCCCAAACACTGATCACAACAACAACATGCATTGCAAGCGGACAGACACACACATGCACGCACGCATGCACATACACACAGACCGCAAAATCCCAAGGCAACATGTGTGCAATGATCACTATTCAATCAATACACAATCACCATCCTTTATACCATAACTACCACATGGAGACAAATTAAATTGAAATGTAAGGGGAATATGTGGCCAATAGAAAAGTGTGTGTGTGTGTGTGTGTGTGTGTGTGTGTGTGTGTGTGTGTGTGTGTGTGTGTGTGTGTGTGTGTGTGTGTGTGTGTGTGTGTGTGTGTGTGTGTGTGTGTGTGTGTGTGTGTGTGTGTGTGTGTGTGTGTGTGTGTGTTTTATTGACATGCCTGCTGGAACTGTGGTGAGCTGAATATGAAACTGTGTGTGTGTGCTACTCGCACGCTGGAGCCAGTTGGGCCAGTGTTGGAGTTAGCCTGCGTTCACGGGTATTGTCGACTTGCATGCTGTGTGGACTGTGACTTGGCGTGGACGGGTTTTGATGTACTGAACCTTTTGGGATTTTATACTCTACGTGGGGTTTTCCCCACATCGCTGAACTAACTCTGTCGGAGAGCAAGCTTGGAGGGAGCTCTGGCCTGAGCTCGCCGTCCATGGAGGACGCTGCTTGGGTTGGTCCTGGGAACGCAGGTAACCGGCGCTCCTGACGCTCCAACCAAACATTAGCATCTTACACGCCAACTAACACGTTTTTGCACACACTAGCGTTAGGATTTCAGGCAGGGGTCTGCAGCTACTTTACACTTACCTCTGCAAACGTGTCTATAAAGAACACATATGAGTAAAGGTCTATGTGCATTTCTGTATCTGACATATATCCATATGGTGCTTAAATAATGCACCTACTGTGCATGAAATGCACTGTATACAGCTGGTCAGTGTTGTGCTGTTTTTAAGGTGTGCATTGGCCTCCTCCACAGCACAGTACACCATACAACACAACACTACCTCCTCTCAACCATACTGTCTACTCAAGAGATGGAGGCTCATCCATCTCCCTCTGTCTCTGTCTCTGTCTCTGTCTCTGTCTCTCTCTCTCTCTCTCTCTCTCTCTCTCTCTCTCTCTCTCTCTCTCTCTCTCTGCCTCTGCCTCTGTCTCTTTGTCTCTGTCTCTGTCTCTGTCTCTCTCTCTCTCTCTCTCTCTCTCTCTCTCTCTCTGTCTCTGCCTCTGTCTCTCTCTTTCTCCTTTTCCTTCTCTCTCTCTCTCTCTCTCTCTCTCTCTCTCTCTCTCTCTCTCTCTCTCTCTCTCTCTCTCTCTCTGACAGACAGTGGAGGAGAGTCATTTGGCTCAGCTCAGCTCTTCAGAGAGAGACACGTTGACAGCAGATTATTGGGGCACCTCAAGGGAAGATTGACAGTAGTATTCACACTTTAGGAGGATGGTGAGAGATGCTATCTCTCTTTCTCTCGTTCTTTCTTTCTTTCTCTCTCTCTCTCCCTCTCCACCTGTCTGTCTTTCATCTTGACATTTTCTCCTTCACTGTGTCTCTGTCACTCACTCACTCGGGCCTGTGCCTCCCTTCTTCTACCCCTTCGCCCAGACACACACACACACACACACACACACACACACACACACACACACACACACACACACACACACACACACACACACACACACACACACACACACACACACTGTATCTGTCACACAACTACACATTCTGTCACACAATTACAAACACTGGTTGCTCTCTCTCACTCTCTCTCTCTCTCTCTCTCTCTCTCTGTCTCTTTCCTTTGAATGTCAGTCTTTCCAACATTCAATTGACAAAAGAAAATAAAGTGAAACATGTTGAAAAATGGTAAAATGACGGGTTGTCACCAGTGTGCACCACTTCCCTTGTGGGTCATTCCATGTCAATTCACATGATTCCCTAGAATCTCCCCAGGTGACCCTCTCCGATTTACCCGATATCTCGCATACAGGTACCTTTTGATGTCAATTGAAAGAATACCAAGTATAAGCACCCTACGTCCAACGGTTGCGGAGATGAAGCCCTCCAAAGTTGGGGTGCCATGCCCACTTTTCAAGCCTGTGAATTGCATACAAAATTTACAAGCAGATTTTGACACCTCTGGTTTTAGTTTGAAGGAAGATACAGGCCTAAAAATCACCATGGCCCCTCAATATGACCCTGTCTACCAGATGATGTACTTACAAATGGCATGCCTTGATTATTTTTGGCTATATTAAGCCTTAAAAACTGAATTTGTGAAACGCATGTTGAAGAGTCTTGCCATTTTGGGGTTGCAGATCTTGGAAACTATGTATGCTTTGGGAGTTATAATTGATTTTCCATGATATTTGGGAACTGTACAGTGTATTTAAAAAAATGTAGGGCGCTCAGACTTTAAAAGATAAAATAAGAGGGACTCAAAAACAGCTTTGGGACAAAATGACCTTACGGTACCCTCTACTTCAGGCCTCAAATTAACCATGTGGGCACTTGATGACTGGAACGCCCTTTTAACCCCATGTACAGTAGCACTGTATCAAACATTCAAACTTGGAAAAACTTTGTTTTTCAAAGTTCTTCATATTAATCTTGGCCTTCAAAGTATATGTTTTTCTCTCCATCTTATCACAGTGTCTGTTTTGTCTGCTGCCATCTGCTGGTATAAAAAAGTAACAACAGCGTAATGTAAGAGAACAATAGGGGCTGGAAAATCTTGCCCATAACTTACCAATAAAGCACTGTAATTATTATACCGTATATTGCTTTATACTAATTATGATTTTAACAAGCATGATGAATATTTATAGTTTAAATAATTTCCTATGTGTGACTGCTTAATGCTCAATCATGATGCCAGTCCCAAGATGGCCTCACCCTGCACTACATTTCTACCAGCCATGGGGGTGGGGGTGTCCTGGTAGAAATGTAATTATGATTGAGCATTCTGCATAATGCTCGTTAAAATAATAGCAATAATTAATAGCAATATACTGTGGAATTAAAGTGCTTTATTGGTAGCCTAGCGACCTTAACCCCTAGGGGCGTCTAGATTTCTAGGTTACTTTATTGGTAAATTATGGGCAAGATTGTCAAGCCCCTTTTGTTTTCTTACATTACACTGTTGTTGCATTTTTTGACCAGCAGATGGCAGCAGACAAAACAGACACTGTGATGAGACATAGACAAAAACATATACTTTGAAGGCCAAGATTAATATGAAGAACTTTGAAAAACAAAGTTTTTCGAAGCTTGAATGTTTGATACAATGCTACTGTACATGGGGTTAAAAGGGCGTTCCAGTCATCAAGTGCCCACATGGTTAATTTGAGGCCTGAAGTAGAGGGTACCGTAAGGTAATTTTGTCCAAAAGCTGTTTTTGAGTCCCTCCTATTCCATGATTAAAAGTCTGAGTGCCCTACTTTTTTTGGAATAGACTGTACAGTTCCCAAATATCATGGAAAATCAATTATAACTCCCAAAGCATACATAGTTTCCAAGATCTGGAACCCCAAAATGGCAAGACTCTTCATCACGCTTTTCACAAATTCAATTTTTAAGGCTTAATATAGCCAAAAATAATCAACGCATGCTATTTGTAAGTACATCATCTGGTAGACAGGGTCATATTGAGGGGCCATGGTGATTTTTAGGGTTGTATCTTCCTTCAAACTAAAACTAGAGGTGTCAAAATCTGCTTGTAAATTTTGTATGCAATTCACAGGCTTGAAAAGTGGGCATGGCACCCCAACTTTGGAGGGCTTCATCTCCGCAACCGTTAGACGTAGGATGCTAATACTTGGTATTCTTTCAATTGACATCAAAAGGTACCTGTATGTGAGATATCGGGTAAATCGGAGAGGGTCATGTGGGGAAGGCGTGTGAATTGACATGGAATGACCCTAGAGTCTAAAGGGCTCTATTTTCCCTTTTGTGTTTTCCAGCGATGCGGAAATGACTCGACAGGAACAAAAGGCAGATCCCACATTTATACACACGTTTATTTCAATAAGCCCTCAGGCTAGTGAGTCATACCACAACCAGCAAAGTTAACACGCACACACACACGCAAACACAAACACAGACACACAGACACGCACACACACACAGACACGCACACGTGCACACACAGACGCACGCACGCACGCACGCACACACACACAGACACACACACAGACACACACACAGACACACACACACACACACACACACACACACACACACACACACACACACACACACACACACACACACACACACACACACACACACACACACACACACACACACACTTTCCTAGAGTCCTACCACCAGCAAAGTTAATAGCCTGTGACTTGTAAACAGCGGGAGAGGAATTAGCAATAAAGATGTTTTTGTGGTAGCCTAATTGCAAAATTATGCTTCTGAGGGAAAGCAGGGGAACACGAAAAACACAGTTTGGGTGTCAGATAATGCTCTCTGAACAGAATATGTTTTCTATTTTATTAATTGCCTATTTATTTTTCGTCTATCTAATTTGTTGACTGCTTTACAGTATATCACAAAAGTGAATACACCCCTCTCAGTTTTGCAGATTTGTGAGTATATCTTTTCATAGGAAAGCATTACAGAAATGTCACTTTGACACAATGATTAGTGACCTTTTAACAACTTATTTAGCCACTTACATTTCTTGTTCACTCAGAAAAAAACATAATATAGCCATTAATGTTTGAACATGTACTCACAAAAGTGAGTACACCCCAGATTAAAATCAGGTAGAGAAGGGGCTGTGTTGGCTCGAATTGTCTCGAAATGAAACGAAATGAAAAGGGATGAAAAGGGAGGTCATCAGTGTGCGTTTCAACCTTTCTTTGCATTGAACTTTTAAATTTTGATTCTGCATCTGCCTTAAATAGATTGGTGTGAGATTTGAATGCAATCCTATGGAGAATATCATGATCTGCTTCAGTAGTCACAGTGCATGTTGACATGCATGTTTCTTTTAGGTGTATTTCAGATTACCAATGTTGACAGCATCCATGCATCCCCAAACCATGTCAGTCCCACTACCATGCTTGGCTAGTGAGAGGATAAACTTATTTTGTAAAACTCACTTGTTTACCACCACACATGCTTGACACCATCTAAAGTATATTTGTTTATCTTGGTCTCTTCAGATCACACAACATGGTTCCAGTGATCCATATCCTTGGTCTGTTCATCTCTCTTGAGACCAAGATAAACAAATTTGCTTTAGATGGTGTCAAGCATGTGTGGTGGTAAACAAGTGAGTTTTACAAAAACTGACAGTGGGACTGACATGGTTTGGGGATGCATGGATGCTGTCAACATTGGTAATCTGAAATACACCTAAAAGAAACATGCATGTCAACATGCACTGTGACTACTGAAGCAGATCATGATATTCTCCATAGGATTTCATTCAAATATCACACCAATCTATTTAAGGCAGATGCAGAATCAAAATTTAAAAGTTCAATGCAAAGAAAGGTTGAAACGCACACTGATGACCTCCCTTTTCATCCCTTTTCATTTCGTTTCATTTCGAGACGATTCGAGCCAACACAGCCCCTTCTCTACCGGATTTTAATCTGGGGTGTACTCACTTTTGTGAGTACATGTTCAAACATTAATGGCTGTATTATGTTTTTTTCTGAGTGAACAAGAAATGTAAGTGGCTAAATAAGTTGTTAAAAGGTCACTAATCATTGTGTCAAAGTGACATTTCTGTAATGCTTTCCTATGAAAAGATATACTCACAAATCTGCAAAACTGAGAGGGGTGTATTCACTTTCGTGATATACTGTATCTGAACTCCTTCATCTTT